>NC_055989.1:78938178-79238178 GCF_018446385.1 Zingiber officinale
CTTAGGGTTTTCTTCCACCTAGGGTTACCGCCCCCTAGGACCTAAGGTTACCACCCCTTAGGGTTTTTCCTCACCTAGGGTTACCGCCCCCTAGGACCTAAGGTTACCACCCCTTAGGATTTTCCCTTTGCCTAACCGCAGCTAGGACTTTCCTAAAACACTTATTCAACACGTTAGATCACCACAAGCATTAACTTTGAATCCTTTGCCATTATCAAAACTCAGGTTCGATCGTCGGATGCTTCCCGCACCAACATAGTTGATAGCATAAGGTGATAGTTATATATATGTGATATGTAATTGGTATATTTGATACCTACCACTAGAACTAAGAATGGTTTGTTGTTCTCACTCCAAGGTTATGTTATTCTTTCTTATAGTGGATATCAACCCACTTTGAGCCAACCTATCATCTCCTAAATTCAAAGTAAGGATTTTTGAATTTGTACAAGCAAGTGGAATCCTTGTATGAATGTGAATTGTTTGCATGTCATATTTAATTTATCTCTCTTATATGCTCAATTTTGTATTTTTAGATTGTTAGAATAAGCATGACTTCTATAAATTTACACTTGATTTTGGACACAAATAAATTAGCAAGGTTGAACTTCTTGGATTAACATCGAAACCTGAGAATTGTTCTCAAAGTTTAGAAGATTGCTTATCTCCTTGAAGAACCTGTTCCCCCAAGTCTAACTAATGATGCTACTGATGACCAAAGGTTGACCTATTAGAAACATATGAGATATTCTGAACTTGTAAGCTGCATCATGTTAGCTTCGATCTCTCCTGAACTACAAAAGCAACATGTGCATTTGAATATTTATACTATTTTTTATCATCTTCGTGAGTTGTTTGATAAGCATGTCAGATCCGAACAGTTTGAGATCTCCAAGATCCTTTTTCACTCAAAGATGCATGAGGGGTTCATCTATGGTATAGTTTATACTAAAGATGAATGATTGCATTTAGCATTTGGGAACACTCAGTTTTATCATGGATCATAAGTTAAGTATTGACTTAATTCTACATTGTTTACATGATAGCTATTCATAATTTGTGATAAACTATTAGATCTTGAATCCACAATTCTTGAGATGATCAACATGCTTAAGACAGTGGAACTATCTGTCAAGAAAGAACCGAAAGTTGTGATGTTGTTTAACTCTTCTAAGAAAGGTTCTAAGAGAAAATCAAAGACTTAAATCAAAGGGAAGAAGAAGACCAAGAATGAAGAACTTACTCCTAAGGGCCTATATCACCACTATTGTAAGATGGGACATTAGAGAAAAAGCTGTAAGATTTATCTTGAGTTCATGAAGAAGAAGAAGGCAATCGATGCTCCATCTGCTTCAAGTATGTCACGCCCCGGGGGTGTAGTTCCCGATACCTCACTTAGTTACAGTATAATAACATAAACCCTAGCAACCATCTAACAAAATAAATAGAATATTCATCAACTGTATATATACCCTAACAACCCTAGCTAGAGTCTGAGCCTTGATGGTCGTTCGGGGTTGGCACTATATATCATACTCGCTCAGCTCAATCGTCCATTAATGAGCCGACCGGACACTTTTGGGTTAATGAGAACCCTCCCCAGGGAGTTATTGGTGAGAACCATTACCGGGTATGCAAGGAAGTATGGCCATAAGCGGCAATCGGTCAATACTAATCCTAAGCTAATTCTCGTACATAGTATAGCGATACTTGATACTTTTCAATAGATGACTAAAAAAGTACACTGATTGTTGTACATTGTCATGTTCTTTGACTAGGACCGTCCCCACAACATCCTTAGTGGCCAACAAATACAACTAAAGTGGCTCTTCGGAGACAGATTTAAAAAAAAGAAGATATGACTTCCAAATGTTGCTTCAATTCTTCAAAAGCCTTGTTGTACTCCTCGTTCCAGTGGAACTTTGTCGCTCGGCGAAGTACTTTGAAGAATGAGAGGGTTCGATCAATTGACTGGGATATAAAACTAGAAAGCATCGTGATTCGAACCATCAACTTCTGGGCCTCCATGAGGTTCTAAGGGGTTTGCATGTCCCTGAGTGCCTACACCTTCTCAGTGTTAGCCTTAATTTCTCACTCAGTGATAATATATCCAAGGAATTTCCCCCCTTTGGCTCTGAACATGCACTTCAAGGGGTTCAACTTTCGCCCATATTACCACAAGGTGCCACGAGTTTCCTCAATGTCAACAATGAGGTCTTCTGCCCGAGTGGATTTGATAAGAATGTCGTCTACATAGACTTCAAGATTTCTCTTGATCTACTTTTGGAAGATCTTTTCCATCATCCTTTGATATGTTTCTCCTATATTTTTTTAATCTGAACCACATGACTGTGTAACAGAAAGTACCATCCTAGGTGATGAAACTGACCTTCTCCTGGTCTTGCTAAATGAGTGTTGGTTGCTACTCGAAATATAATACTGGTTCCACTGTACAAAAATATGTACAATTGTCGAACCTTTCCTAACAACCTATTGTGTTCTTTAGAAGTTAAACTTGGATTACAAACGGAACTTAACATTATTAATCCAACTTCAACTTATCTGTTCTTAGAAGTTTAGACTTGGATCACAAATGATGCTTAACATTATTAATTCAAATCCACCCATGTTACAAAGTTGGTTAAATATTTATTTCAAAGATTGACTTCCAGATTAAACATGGCAAGGTACTAGGCCTTCTTGATTATGGGATCATCCACCACTTCCTTGACAAAGCCATTTAAAGAAATTCAATATTTAATCTCCTTATAGTAACCCTAGGTTTAACCACTAAGAACAATCAAATCACAAGATCTAAAAAACAAAAAAAAAACACAAAATCTAATCATAAATCTAAAACCTAGAATCGTTAGCCTCTTGTGTTTGGTATTTCAAAATTCATACGAAGAAAACTAGTATGATGTAGAAAAAATTACTAGTTATACCTTTCTTTGTAAGCAACAACCTCGTGATCTTCTATTGTATTCCTCTCCTTCTCTTGGACGTCGTGTGGACGACGATCTACCAAGAAGAAATCCACCAAAGCCTTCCTTGCTTCCAAGTTTCGGCCACTACCACAATGCTCTAAGGG
Source organism: Zingiber officinale (assembly GCF_018446385.1). NCBI lineage: Eukaryota > Viridiplantae > Streptophyta > Magnoliopsida > Zingiberales > Zingiberaceae > Zingiber > Zingiber officinale. Next base: position 78,941,270 of record NC_055989.1, read on the forward strand.
ATGCTAGAAAACAATGCCTCCTTTCTCTACTTCTTTACCTCCAAGAAACCGGCCACCAAGAGCTCCACAAGAGATGATGTCGCCGGCCACAAAGAAGAAGAGAAAGAGAAGAGGAAGGGTCGGCCACCAAGGATGGAAGAGAGGAACAATAGAATAGGTTGTGTGTCTCATGAAGGCACCCCTCCCTCTCTTTTATAATCCTTGGTGAATCCAAAAAAGAAAAAAAAAATAATAAAACTTCCTTTTATTCCTCTCTATTGTCGGCCACACCATGTTTAAACAAACAAGAAAAGATTTTAAATAAAAATTAAAATCTCTCTTTTAAAAATCTCTTTTGTGGTTGGCTATAAAAGGAATGTTTTATAAATTAAAATCTCTCTCTTTTAAATCCTTTTATGGATATTTATAAAAGATAAGATTTTAAAAATAAAAACTCCTTTTATATCATGGTTACAAAAAAGGAAAATTTTGTCAAAAAAATTAAAATCTTTCTTTCACATTATAGATAACTACAAATAAGGAAAGATTTCTAATCTTTCTTTTAATCCTTTGTAGAAAATCTATAAAAGGAAAGATTTTAAAATTTAAAACACTCTTTTAAAATCATGTGGATAAAAACATAAAAGGAAGGATTTTATCAAAATTTTATTTTTAATAAAATCCCTCTTCTCTTTCACACTTGGCCAGCCCAAACAAGCAAGGCTTGGCCGACCCTAACCTTAGCTCCAAGCTTGGCTTAACCGGCCCCTTGCTTGGGCTCCAAGCAAGGATAGGGGCCGGCCCCTAGCATGGGCTAAGAGGCTAGGCTTTGGGTGGATATAAGGCTTTATATAAGAAGCTACAATAGGGACTGAGAGGAGGAATTGGTTATGGTCTCCTGATGAACTTGAGCTTCCCGTGTTCACCCCGAATACCCAACTCAAGTTCATCAATAATAACTCATACCACTAAAGAGCTATTATTGAACTACCGCACCAATCCCAATTACATTTTGGGCTCCTTCTTATCATGAGTGTGTTATTCTCCCTGTGTTTGAGATATCGAATGTCTATTAATTAAATGAGTTACTGACACTCACATAATTAATGTATAGCTCCAAGAGTAGTACCACTCAACCTTATTGTCATGTCAAACTAAGTCCAGCTGCAGGGTTTACATGACAATCCTTATGAGTTCCTCTTGGGGACATCATAAACCTAGATCGCTAGGACACAGTTTCCTTCTATAATTAACAACACACACTATAAATAATATTATTTCTCAACTTATCGGGTCTATTGATTTATCGAATTAAATCTCACCCACTGATATATTAAAGAAATAAATATTAAATATATGTGCTTGTTATTATATCGAGATTAAGAGCACACACTTCCATAATAACAGAGGTCTTGTTCTTTTATGCAATTAGTATAAAAAGAAACTACCTCAAATGGTCCTGCTCAATGCACTAAGAGTGTACTAGTGTAATTTTATAGTCAAGATAAACTAATATCAAATTACACTACGACTATTCCAATGGTTTGTTCCTATCCATCTTAGTCGTGAGCTAATATTTATAACTTATAAGGAACTGATAACATGATCTTCTATGAGTGACACCATACATCATGTTATCTACAATATAAATTAATTGAACAACTACACTTAGCATATAAATGTAGACATTTAACCAATATGATTCTTTATTTCAAAATAAATGTTTACAAAAAGCTAGGCTTTTAGTATACACTCTAACAATCTCTTACTTATACTAAAAGACTATGCTGTCATATATGTTGGTGTAACCTTAGGTCAAGGTTGACCTGGTTGACCCGACTCGAGATTGTTAGGATCGTTCATACTCGGCTAGAGAGGGGGGTGTGAATAGCCGCCCCAAATTCTCCGTTTCTTTCTACAATTAGGGTTAGCGCAGCGAAAATAACTAAATAGAAACGAAACGAAGATGATCAAACCTTAGACGCAGCGATGTAACGAGGTTCGGAGATGATACTCCTACTCCTCGGCGTGTCCGTAAGGTGGACGAAGCCTATCAATCCGTCGGTGGATGAGTCCCCGGAGAACCGGCTAATATATACTCCTTGTGGGTGGAGAAACCTCACCACAAATCCTTTGCAACAGCAATAAGGAGTACAACAAAATAGAACAAGAAGAACAAGACTAACAGAAATGTGAACAACACTTGCTTGCCTTCTCGTCGGAGTTTGTTGATGAAGCAGCAGCTTCACGGCTCCTAGAATCGCTAGAAAACCAGCACGAAAGCTCACCCGAAGCTTCAGCACAATGAGAGCTCAGCAAAGCTCTAGAGAAATAGTAGCAACAACCAGGAACAAAGAGGAAGAAGAAGTACTGTAGAAACCCTTGAACTCCTTTTATAACCTGCGAAGAAGACACAGCAGAAACTAGCCGTTGCTACGCAACGGCTAGAACCTGGACCGATCAGGCTTCAGCCTGATCGGTCTGGGGCTTGCCTGATCGGTCTCTAGACCGATCAGTCAGTGCACAGAACCATTCTGTGCGTACTCTGATCGGTCTGGTGACCGATCAGGCCACAGCTGGATCGGTCTCCACGACCGATCAGGGAATCTCCTGATCGGTCCACAGACCGATCAGGCGTCTTTCTCGCGGCTATTGATCACCTTCTGATCGGTCTGCAGACCGATCAGATACCGATCAGTAGCACACTGATCGGTTACTGATCGGTCACCAGACCGATCAGATAACTAGTACTTGGTTTTTGCCCAAACCAAGTCCCAAGCCTTCCAAACCAACATTCGGTCAACCTCGACCTGTTGGTACTTCATTCCTAGCATCTGGTCACTCCCTTGACCTGCTAGAATTCCCCACCAAGTGTCCGGTCAATCCCTTTGACCTACTTGGACTTTCCTCAACACCAGATGTCCGATCATCCCTGATCCATCTGGATTTTCCCTTGCCTGGCTTCACTCACCAGGATTTCCACACTGCCTAACATCCCAGTTAGGACTTCCTCACTGCCTGGCTTCACTCACCAGGACTTTCCAACTGCCTAACATCCCAGTTAGGACTTTCCCACTGCCTGGCTTCACTCACCAGGACTTTGCCCGTGCCAAGCTCCCTGCTTGGACTTCTCCAGTGCCAAGTCTCCATACTTGGACTTTTCGCGTGCCAAGCTCCCTGCTTGGACTTTTCCAGTGCCAAGTCTCCATACTTGGACTTTTCGCGTGCCAAGCTCCCTGCTTGGACTTTTCCAGTGCCAAGTCTCCATACTTGGACTTTTCAGGTCAACCAGGTCAACCTTGACCTAGGGTTGCACCAATAATCTCCCAACCATCTATTCTTGTCTCACCTCAAGAATAGAACTCTCTCACGAGTGTCAAACATCAACATGCAACTCAACTAGGTCAACCTTGACCTAAGGTTGCACCGACAATCTTCCCAAGTCAAACATCAAAATACAACTCGAGTCAAGTCACCTCGAGTCGGGTCAACCAGGTTAACCTTGACCTAAGGTTGCACCAACAATCTCCCCCTTTTTGATGTTTGACAAAACCCATAATCAAGTTAGGTTAACCCGATAACCTAACTTTGGTTTTCCAACCATCTTCCAATGTCCAATGTTCTTTCCTTGAACATTCTCTGGACATTCTCCCCTTAGGTTAACCCGATAACCTAACTTGGGTTCTCCAATAATTCTCCCCCTTTTTGACACACATCAAAAAGAATTCCAATGTTCTTCCTCGAACATTCCTTGACATTCTTCCCCTAGCTTAGGTTAACCCGATAACCTAACTTGGGTTCTCCAATAATTCTCCAATGAACACTCTCCCCTTTTTGACACACATCAAAAAGAGAGAATCAAGGTCAAGAGTTTCCTCCTAATGAAAGTCCCATACCTTTCATTGAAACTCTTAATTTCCCCCTTGATACTAAACTCAACAATCAACTTAGTGACAATCCTAAGTCACTAATCCTCAAAAGTCTTTAAGGAGTAAAAAACTCCCTCTCAAAGTCAACTCCCCCTTGACAATTAGTTAAAAAGCTCCCCCTAAAGGTCAACTCCCCCTTGACCATTGCACCAACAATGTCTTGGAGAGTTTTCAAACCTTTAGAAACCCGAAACTCAACTCCCACAGCTGAAATTTCAGACCACAGTAGAAATTCAGCAAATTCAGCACGCCTGATCGGTCACCGGACCGATCAGAACCCCTCTGGATCGGTCCCCAGACCGATCCAGCCTTCCCTGGATCGGTCCAATGACCGATCCAGCCTTGGACAGCCTCGAGTTCTGATTTCCTTCTCCCGAAATTCAGAAACTCACAACAAATTCCAGAAAATTCGAAAAATTATGAAATTTTGAGGATACATTCCTCATAGCATATACTATCATGGAAAAATAGTTTTCTATGAAAATAACTTCCATTTTTCAATCTTGATACAAAGTTCAAAAACTTTGAAATAGTTCAAGTTTAACTCAACTTTGTATCACAATGTTCAATGATGAATGCAATCACTAAGATGGCTTCATCAAGGTTTTCCAAATCAATTTCAAAATGATTTTAAACCTTTTAATTTAGGACCATAATCTTAGGGCTAAATGTACATGACTTGTACACAAGCTTTCCCTATGATCCTCCATTTCTTGAATTAGGCTCATCTAGGTACAAGAACTATGCACCTTGATCCTAATTCATGATCCTAATATCTCACACACATCTAAAGTCTATCAAACACATCCATGGCAATTTTGATGTGAGATATGGGTTTAGGTATCTTAGACTAAGGTCTCATGCATTTTCTAAACACAAATTTGATCTCAATATCAAAATGTGTTTTTCATCCTTAAATCAATTCAATTGATTATTAATGCAAGAGATGATGACATGGCTTAAAATGATATCATAAGTAAAAACATGTGCCAATGTCATGATGTCATGGCATAAAGTTTGAAAACTTAAATAAAGCATGACATATAAACTAGCCTAAGCATTATCATGACATTTCAAATGATAATGAAACTAAACATGATGTCATGACATGTGAGGGCAAACAATCATGGCAAGATTTAGCATAAATAAATATACCTAGATTACCTATCTAAGTATCCTTAACCACTTTGCTAACCTAAAATTTAACCCTTGATTGCCCTAAAATGCCAAAATCCTAATTTTGACACTTCTTGAACTCTAGATTAATTCATGCCACTTAAAGATCAAATTTATCCTCAAAACTTGGCATGTTTCATTTTTCCTCGAGAGTTCTCTAGATTTTCCCAAATTGTGCCAATTAAAATCATTCTTTTCCATAATGGCACATTTTACTCTTCCAAGGAGTAAATGATAATTCCATTTCATTTTCAAAGGTTCACAAAACCTTGAAAATGCTCCTTGAGTGTCAATTTCCTCAAAGTTGGGTTAACTACCCTTCTTATTGGAGTTGACACTCTCTAACCCATTTATGGGGTAGAGAAGATGCTCCTAAGAACCCAATACCTATTTGAGCTCATTGGGTTCACTAAATATTCACTAGGGATGACTTCCCTAGCAGCCCTCCTAATGACCCTCTTAGGCTTTGAAGCCTTGGTCATTTGAGTCTCATCAAGGTCAACTATAGGGGTGACTCCCCTTGTAACCTTGGTAATGGTCTTCCTAGCCCTAGGTTTTGTTCCATAATCAAATGGAACATTGTGATAAGTGGGCTTGACCGTTTGGGACTTAGGTTTGTGACCCAAACCTTTCTTGTCCTTGGACTTGGATTTTTGACCCTTAAACCCTAGAGATGACTTCTCCAAGTTCTTAAGAGCCTTTTCCAAAGTATCAAGTCTTGACCTCAAGACTTGATTCTCCTTTTCTAATACCTCAAGTTTTAATTTGTCATTGTTCCTTGAGGTACTCCTAGGCATATGTCGAGTAGTTTTGGGATTTCTACCTAGATTTTCCTTAGCCTTAGATGAGTTAATCCTAGGGTTGGCTTTCCTAGTGTTATCCTTATCTAGGCTAACATGTTTAGCACCTAAGCACATATATTGGTTCCTAAAGTTAACATGCTTATCATTCTTGACAATTGCAATAAGACTACTAGCATGTATCTTATTAGAAGTGCAAGAATGAACCTTAGAGGATACCTTAGGGTTTGCCTTCGCTCCCCCTTTACACGTGCTTGGTCTTTTGTCCTTGTGAGATTGCCTCCCCCTTGGACATTGACTCCTATAGTGTCCCCGTTACTTGCATTGGAAGCACACCACGTGCTCCTTGCCCTTGCGTTTTGGGACTCCGACTTCCTTGATCTTTGGCGCCGGTGGAGTCTTCTTAATCTTCTTTGGACATTTACTCTTGTAATGTCCAAATTCCCTACACTCAAAACACATTATATGCAATTTACTTGAACTTAAAGTGTTTGAGTTACCTAGGGTTGAGGATGGATGGATGCTCTCTTCTTCATCCCTCCCGGAGGTAGAAGCTTCTTCTTCGTGCTTCGATCTTGAAGAAGAACTCACCTCCTCTTCTTCTTTAGATGTTGAGTAGCCCTCAACTTCTAATTCCTCACCTCCACGATGTGAGCTACTTGGCTCACTAGGCTCCTTTTCATGGAATTTTGCCAAATTGTTCCACAATTCCTTGGCGTTGTTGTACCTATCTATCTTGCACAAAACATTATTAGGTAAAGCAAATTCAATAATTTTTGTTACCTCGTCATTGATTTCGAATTGTCGGATTTGCTCTTTCGTCCACTCCTTCTTCTTGATAGGTTTTCCTTCCTCATCCATCGGAGGGGAAAACCCTTCTTGTACACAAAACCAATTTAACATATTAGTCCTAAGAAAATACATCATCCTTACCTTCCAATATATGAAGTTGTCGTGAGACTCGTAGAAGGGTTGAATCGTGACATCGTCTCCATAGAGATCCATCTCTAGCCCGTGCTCCCCCGGGTGTTGATACGTCGAAGAGCGGCCTCGCTCTGATACCACTTGTTAGGATCGTTCGTACTCGGCTAGAGAGGGGGGTGTGAATAGCCGCCCCAAATTCTCCGTTTCTTTCTACAATTAGGGTTAGCGCAGCGAAAATAACTAAATAGAAACGAAACGAAGATGATCAAACCTTAGACGCAGCGATGTAACGAGGTTCGGAGATGATACTCCTACTCCTCGGCGTGTCCGTAAGGTGGACGAAGCCTATCAATCCGTCGGTGGATGAGTCCCCGGAGAACCGGCTAATATATACTCCTTGTGGGTGGAGAAACCTCACCACAAATCCTTTGCAACAGCAATAAGGAGTACAACAAAATAGAACAAGAAGAACAAGACTAACAGAAATGTGAACAACACTTGCTTGCCTTCTCGTCGGAGTTTGTTGATGAAGCAGCAGCTTCACGGCTCCTAGAATCGCTAGAAAACCAGCACGAAAGCTCACCCGAAGCTTCAGCACAATGAGAGCTCAGCAAAGCTCTAGAGAAATAGTAGCAACAACCAGGAACAAAGAGGAAGAAGAAGTACTGTAGAAACCCTTGAACTCCTTTTATAACCTGCGAAGAAGACACAGCAGAAACTAGCCGTTGCTACGCAACGGCTAGAACCTGGACCGATCAGGCTTCAGCCTGATCGGTCTGGGGCTTGCCTGATCGGTCTCTAGACCGATCAGTCAGTGCACAGAACCATTCTGTGCATACTCTGATCGGTCTGGTGACCGATCAGGCCACAGCTGGATCGGTCGCCACGACCGATCAGGGAATCTCCTGATCGGTCCACAGACCGATCAGGCGTCTTTCTCGCGGCTACTGATCAACTTCTGATCGGTCTGCAGACCGATCAGATACCGATCAGTAGCACACTGATCGGTTACTGATCGGTCACCAGACCGATCAGATAACTAGTGACTTGGTTTTTGCCCAAACCAAGTCCCAAGCCTTCCAAACCAACATTAGGTCAACCTCGACCTGTTGGTACTTCATTCCTAGCATCTGGTCACTCTCTTGACCTGCTAGAATTCCCCGCCAAGTGTCCGGTCAATCCCTTTGACCTACTTGGACTTTCCTCAACACCAGATGTCCGATCATCCCTGATCCATCTGGATTTTCCCCCCGGCTTCACTCATCGGGACTTTCCACCGGCTTCACTCACCAGGACCTAACATCCTCACTAGGACTTCCTCCTGGCTTCACTCACTGGACTTTCCAACCGCCTAACATCCCAGTTAAGACTTTGCCCGGCTTCACTCACGGGACTTTCCAACGCCTAACATCCAGTTAGGACTTTCCCCTTCACTTACTTGGACTTTCCCGTGCCAAGCTCCTGCTTGGACTTTTCCGATGCCAAGTCTCCATACTTGGAATTTCGCGTGTCAAGCTCCTGCTTGGACTTTTCACCATGTCTCCATACTTGGACTTTTCGCGTGCCAAGCTCCCTGCTTGGACTTTTCCAGTGCCAAGTCTCCATACTTGGACTTTTCAGGTCAACCAGGTCAACCTTGACCTAGGGTTGCACCAATAATCTCCCAACCATCTATTCTTGTCTCACCTCAAGAATAGAACTCTCTCACGAGTGTCAAACATCAACATGCAACTCAACTAGGTCAACCTTGACCTAAGGTTGCACCGACAATCTTCCCAAGTCAAACATCAAAATACAACTCGAGTCAAGTCACCTCGAGTCGGGTCAACCAGGTCAACCTTGACCTAAGGTTGCACCAACAGAGATGACCTGACTCGAGGTGTATTTTGATGTTTGACGAGAATAGAAAAGTTGTATCTTGATGTTTGACAAGATTAGAAAAGTTGTATCTTGATGTTTGAGAAGAATACAAACTTGGGAGATTGTGGGTGCAACCTTTGGTCAATGTTGACCTGGTTGACCCAACTTGAGTTGACCTGATTCGGGTAAAGTCCAAGTATGGAGACTTGGCACGGGAAAAGTCCAAGTATGGAGACTTGGCACGAAAAAGTCCAAGCAGGGAGCTTGGCACGGAAAAGTCCAAGTATGGAGACTTGGCACGGAAAAGTCCAAGTATGGAGACTTGGCACGGAGAAGTCCGAGTATGGAGACTTGGCACGGAAAAGTCCAAGTATGGAGACTTGGCACGGGAGAAGTCCAAGCAGGGAGCTTGGCACGGGAGAAGTCCAAGTATGGAAGCTTGGCATGCGAAGTCGGAGAGGGCTCGGCAGCTCGTTCTCCGGACTAGGTCAGAGAGGGCTCGGGAGCTCGGTCTCTGGACCAGACGTGGAAGTCAGAGAGGGCTCGGTAGCTCGTTCTCTGGACTGGATGAAGTCAGAGAGGGCTCGGTAGCTCGTTCTCTGGACTGGATGAAGTCAGAGAGTGCTCGGTAGCTCGTTCTCTGGACTGGATGGAGTCAGAGAGGGCTCGAGAGCTCGTTCTCTAGACCGGACGAAGTCGGAGAGGGCTCGGTAGCTCGTTCTCCGGACTAGGTCAGAGAGGGCTCGGGAGCTCTTTCTCTGGACCGGACGAAGTCGGAGAGGGCTCGGTAGCTCGTTCTCTGGACTAGGTCAGAGAGGGCTCAGTAGCTCGTTCTCTGGACCGGATGAGGAAGTCGGAGAGGGCTCGGTAGCTCGTTCTCCGGACAAGGTCAGAGAGGGCTCGGTAGCTCGTTCTCAAGACCAGGAAGGCCTTAGGATTTAAGGATGAGAAGCTCTAATCCACATGGGCATTGGATCAGTCAGCAGACCGATCCAGTGATACTCAGGTTTATCTGATCGGTCTGGTGACCGATCAGTAACCAAACAGAGGTCACTGTGAGTTATCTGATCGGTCTGTAGACCGATCAGGAAGCGATGGACCGATAGAAAGCGAGAACAGTATGGGGATCGGTCCGGGACCGATCAGCCTGAAACTGATCGGTCCACGCCGTCGAGACTCCCAGACCGATCAGGTTGGAGCCTGATCGGTCCAGGCCTAGCCGTTGCGACACAACGGCTAGATTTCTGTGTTGCTCTTTGTCTTCTTCGCAGGTGCAGGATATAAGGCTGCTACAGGGGAAGAAATATAGCTCTCGATACAACCTTCTTCTTCCTCACTCTTGCGATCTGAGCTTTACTGAGCTCCCTATTCCTGAAGCTTCGTGTTAGCTTCCCTCGATTGGGTGATCAGCTGCTGTTGACATCGTGAAGTTGCTGCTTCATCGAACTCCAGTCGGCGAGAAGGCAAGCAAAGTGTTTTTACATTTATATTGTTCTTGTTTTCTTTCTCTATTGGTTGTACTCCATTCTTGCTGTTGCAAGAGATATTGTGGCGAGGTTTCTCCACCCAGAAGGAGTTCATATTAGCCGGTTATCCGTGGTCTCATCCACCGACGGATTGATAGGCTTCGTCCACCTTACGGACATGCCGAGGAGTAGGAGTATCATCTCTGAACCTCGTTACATCATCGTGTTTGAGGTTTGATCTTCTCCACTTTCGTTTCTACATTGTATTTCCGCTGCGCTAACCTAAACTGTAGGAAGAAACGATAATTTAAGGTCGGCTATTCACACCCCCCTCTCTAGCCGCATCCGAAGGTCCTAACAAGTGGTATCAGAGCAAGGTTGCTCTTCGTCGGATTAACACCCGGGGGAGCACAAGCTAGAGAATGGATCTACTTGGAGAAGACATCACGATTCCACCCTTCTACGATCGTGATGACTTCGCGTATTGGAAGGTAAGAATGAAGTATTTTCTTATGACTAACCTAGTGAATTGGAATTGTGTACGAGTAGGTTTTACTCCTCTGGTGGATAAAAAGGGAGAACCTCTCGAGAAGAAGAAGTGGACGAAGGAACAAATCCACCAATCCACAATCAACGACGAGGTAACGAAAATCCTTGAATTTTCATTACCTAATGATATCTTGTGTAAGATAGGTGGATACAACGATGCCAAGGAGTTGTGGAACAACTTGGCTAAGTTCCATGAGGAGAGCTCCAATTCAAGTCATGAAGAGGAGTCAAGTGAGCCAAGTAGCTCACATCATGGAGGTATGGAATTAGAAGTTGAGGGCTACTCAACATCTAAGGAAGAAGAGGAGGAGAGTTCTTCATCAAGATTGGTGCAAGAAGAAGCCTCTACCTCCGGAAGGGATGAAGAAGAGAGCGTATATCCATCCTCAACCCTAGGTAACTCAAGCAACTTAATTTCAAATAAATTACATATAATGTGCTTTGAGTGTAGGGAATATGGGCATTACAAGAGTAAATGTCCAAAGAGGATTAGGAAGACTCCACCGGCGCCAAAGGTCAAGGAAGCCGGAGTCCCGATACGCAAGGGCAAGGAGCACGTGGTGTGCTTCCAATGCAAGCAAAGGGGACATTATAGGAGTCAATGTCCGATGGGGAGGCAACCTCACAAGGACAAGAGACCAAGCACATCTATAGGGGGAGCTAAGGCAAACCCTAAGGTACCCTTTAAGGCACATTATTGCAATTCTAATAAGAAACATGCTAGTAGCTTTATTGCAATTGGCAATGATGATAAGCATGATAACCATAGAAACTGATACATGTGCTTAGGTGCCAAACATGTTAGTCTAGGTAAGGATAATACTAGAAATGCCAACCCTAGAATTAACTCATCTAAGGTTAAGGAAAACCTAGATAGGAATCCCAAAACAACTAGACATATGCCTAGGAATACCTCAAATAAAAATGACAAATTAAAACTTGAGGTATTAGAGAAGGAAAATCAAGTCTTGAGGTCAAGACTTGACACCTTAGAAAAGACTCTTAAGAATTTGGAGAAGTCAACTCTAGGGTCTAAGGGTCAAAAGCAAAAGCCCAAGGACATGAGAGGTTTGAGTCACAAACCTAAGTCTCAAGTGGTCAAGCCCACTTACCATAATGTTCCATTAGATTATGGAACAAGACCTAGGGTTAGGAAGACCATCACCAAGGTCACAAGGGGAGTCACCCCTAGAGTTGATCTTGATGAGTCCCAAATGACCAAGGCTTTAAAGCCTAGGAGGGTCATTAGGAGGGTTGCTAGGGAAGTCATCCCTAGTGAATATTTAGTGAACCCAATGAGCTCAAATAGGTTTTGGGTTCCTAGGAGCGTGATTTCATCACGCTAGATGGTTTAGGGTGTGCCCACCTTATTTGGATAGGTAGTTAACCTAATCATGACAAAAGGTGGCATTTTAGGAAGTTTCAAGGTATAACCAAGCCTTGAAAATGAAACTAAAAAGTATTCCTAAGGTGATTAGGATGTGCCAACCACATTTGAGGAATTTTCTAGGGTCAATCTAATTGGCACATAGTGATCTAAAAATCTTTAGTATATGATTTTAGGTCTATTACACTTAGGAATATAGAATTTATGGCTAAATGATCAAAATTATCAAAATGGCAACTAAGGATAGAATTAGGAATTTTCTATACCTTTATATGTTATTTGTCATATATTGTTTGCCATATGCCATGTCATGACATCATATTTAGTTTATTGTCATTTGAAATGTCATGATAATGCATAGGTTAGTTATATGTCATGCCTTATTTAAGTTTCATACTTTAGCCATGACATCATGACATTGGCACATATGTTCACTTATGATATTATTTTATGACATGTCATCATCTCTTGCATTTATGATCAATTAAATTGATTTAAGGATAAAAACTCAATTTGATATGGAAATCAAATTGTTGTCTAGAAAATGCATGAGAACTTAGCTTAAGATGACCTAAACCCATATCTCACATCAAAATTGACTTGGATGTGTTTGATACACCTTAGATGTGTGTGAGATATTAGGATTATGAGTTAGGATCAAGGTGCATAGCTCTTGTACCTAGATGAGCCTAATTCTAAATTGAGGATCATAGGGAAAGCTTGTGTACAAGTCATGTACATTTAGCCCTAAGATTGTGATCCTAAATTGAATGGTTTAAAATCATTTCAAAATTGATTTGAAAAACCTTGATGAAGCTTTTCTAGTGATAGCATTCATCATTGAGCAAGTTGATACAAAGATGGATTAACTTTGAACTATTTCAAAGTCTTTCGAACTTTGTATCAAGATTTAAAAATGAAAGTTATTTTCATAGAAAACTATTTTTCCATGATAATATATGTTATGAGGATTGTATCCTCAAAACTTTACAATTTTTGGAATTTTCTGTGATTTTTTAGGGGTTTCTGAATTTCGGGAGAAAAATCATAAATTCCTATCAGAGCTTTGTGGACCGATCAGAGGGGATGCTGATCGGTCCAGGGAGGTCTGGATCGGTCACTGGACCGATCCAGGGAAGTGTGGATCGGTCTGGTGACCGATCCAGTAAAGGGCTGAGCGTACCAAAATGCTGATTTTTGACTGATTGTCTGAAATTTCAGCTGGAAGTTGGTATTTTAGATTTCTAAAGGATTGAAACTCTCCAAGACATTGTTGGTGCAATGGTCAAGGGGGAGTTGACCTTTAGGGGGAGTTTTACCTATTGGTCAAGCGGGAGTTGACTTTTAGGGGGAGTTTTTACTCGTCAAGATTAGTGATATGGGGATTGTCACTATGTTGATTGTTGTATTTAGTGTCAAGGGGGAAATTAAGGGTTTCAATGAAAGGTATGGGACTTTCATTAGGAATAAACTCTTGACCTTGATTCACTCTTTTTGATGTGTGTCAAAAAGGGGGAGAATGTTCAAGGAAGAACATTGGAATTTGGGGAGAATGCTCAAGGAAGAGCATTGGAGAACTATTGGAAAACCTAAGTTAGGTTATCGTGTTAACATAACTTGATTATGGTTTTTGTCAAACATCAAAAAGGGGGAGATTGTTGGTGCAACCTTAGGTCAAGGTTGACCTGGTTGACCTGACTCGAGGTGTATTTTAATGTTTGACGAGAATAGAAAAGTTGTATCTTGATGTTTGACAAGAATAGAAAAGTTGTATCTTGATGTTTGACGAGAATAGAAAAGTTGTATCTTGATGTTTGACAAGAATACAAACTTGGGAGATTGTGGGTGCAACCTTTGGTCAAGGTTGACCTGGTTGACCCAACTTGAGTTGACTTGATTCGGGTAAAGTCCAAGTATGGAGACTTGGCACGGGAAAAGTCCAAGTATGGAGACTTGGCACGGAAAAGTCCAAGCAGGAAGCTTGGCACGGAAAAGTCCAAGTATGGAGACTTGGCACGGAAAAGTCCAAGTATGGAGACTTGGCACGGAAAAGTCCAAGTATGGAGACTTGGCACGGAGAAGTCCAAGTATGGAGACTTGGCACGGAAAAGTCCAAGTATGGAGACTTGGCACGGGAGAAGTCCAAGCAGGGAGCTTGGCACGGGAGAAGTCCAAGTATGGAAGCTTGGCATGCGAAGTCGGAGAGGGCTCGGCAGCTCGTTCTCCGGACTAGGTCAGAGAGGGCTCGGGAGCTCGTTCTCTGGACCGGACGTGGAAGTCAGAGAGGGCTCGGTAGCTCGTTCTCTGGACTGGATGAAGTCAAAGAGGGCTCGGTAGCTCGTTCTCTGGACTGGATGAAGTCAGAGAGGGCTCGGTAGCTCGTTCTCTGGACTGGATGGAGTCAGAGAGGGCTCGAGAGCTCGTTCTCTAGACCGGACGAAGTCGGAGAGGGCTCGGTAGCTCGTTCTCCGGACTAGGTCAGAGAGGGCTCGGGAGCTCGTTCTCTGGACCGGACGAAGTCGGAGAGGGCTCGGTAGCTCGTTCTCAAGACCAGGAAGGCCTTAGGATTTAAGGATGAGAAGCTCTAAATCCACATGGGCATTGGATCGGTCAGCAGACCGATCCAGTGATACTCAGGTTTATCTGATCGGTCTGGTGACCGATCAGTAACCAAACAGAGGTCACTGTGAGTTATCTGATCGGTCTGTAGACCGATCAGGAAGCCTACTGATCGGTCCACAAACCGATCAGGAAGCGATCAGAAACGAGAACAAGTATGGGGATCGGTCTGGGGACCGATCAGCCTAGGGCCTGATCGGTCCACAGACCGATCAGGAGACTCCCAGACCGATCAGGTTGGAGCCTGATCGGTCCAGGCCTAGCCGTTGCGACACAACGGCTAGATTTCTGTGTTGCTCTTTGTCTTCTTCGCAGGTGCAGGATATAAGGCTGCTACAGGGGAAGAAATATAGCTCTCGATACAACCTTCTTCTTCCTCACTCTTGCGATCTGAGCTTTACTGAGCTCCCTATTCCTGAAGCTTCGTGTGAGCTTCCCTCGACTGGGTGATCAGCTGCTGTTGACATCGTGAAGTTGCTGCTTCATCGAACTCCAGTCGACGAGAAGACAAGCAAAGTGTTTTTACATTTATATTGTTCTTATTTTCTTTCTCTATTGGTTGTACTCCATTCTTGCTGTTGCAAGAGAGATTGTGGTGAGGTTTCTCCACCCAGAAGGAGTTCATATTAGCCGGTTATCCGGGGTCTCATCCATCGACGGATTGATAGGCTTCGTCCACCTTACGGACACACCGAGGAGTAGGAGTATCATCTCCGAACCTCGTTAAATCATCGTGTTTGAGGTTTGATCTTCTCCACTTTCGTTTCTACATTGTATTTCCGCTGCGCTAACCTAAATTGTAGGAAGAAATGATAATTTGAGGTCGGCTATTCACACCCCCCTCTCTAGCCGCATCCGAAGGTCCTAACAATATATGCTGTCATACATCCGATTCCCATCCCCTCAACATGCTGATCAAAAGCTTTCACCAGAAGGGTCTTAGTGAAAGGATCTGCCAGGTTATCTGCTGATGCAATATTGGCGACAACAACTTCTCGTTTTATGATATCTCGTATCAGGTGGTACTTGCGCTCAATGTGTTTACTCACCTTATGGGCTCATGGTTCCTTCGAGTTTGCTACTACACCACTATTATCATAATAAATTGTGATAATTTTGGGCAAACTAGGAATCACATCTAAGTCCATTAAGAAATTTCTGAACCATACAGCTTCTTTTGCTGCCTCAGAGGCTGCCACATACTCAGCTTCTATGGTGGAGTCAGAAACGTATTTCTGCTTAACACTCCTCCATGCTATGGCTCCTCCTCCTAAAGTAAACACATAACCTGAGGTAGACTTACTATTATCCCTATTCAATTGGAAGTCAGAATCCATGTAACCCATAGGGAGTAAATCATCTGACTGGTAAACTAGCATATAATCTCTAGTCCTTCTCAGGTACTTCAATATATGCTTTACAGCAGTCCAATGTCCTTGTCCAGGGTTACTTTGATATCTGCTAACCATGCCCACGGTAAAATAGATATCTGGTCTCGTACACAGCATTGCATACATTAGGCTTCCGACAGCCGAAGCATAAGGAACTGCCTTCATGTCCTCTATCTCCTTTGATGTCTTCAGAGACATCTCTTTATATAAAGCTACTCCATACCTAAAAGGTAGAAAACCTTTCTTGGAGTTTTACATGCTAAAATGAGTAAGGACTATATCAATATATGAAGCTTGGGACAAGCACAACATCCTTTTCTTGTGATCCCTTATTACTTTGATCCCAAGAATATGTGTGCATTCTCCTAAGTCCTTCATATCGAATTGCTTGGACAACCATACCCTTACTTCTGACAACAGTTTGACATTGTTGCCAATTAACAAAATGTCATCTACGTATAGTACAAGAAATATCACCATGTTTCTGTTACACTTCTTGTATACACAAGACTCATCCGGACACTGAATAAATCCATAAAACTGGATTACTTCATTAAACCGAATGTTCCAAGATCTTGAAGCTTGCTTTAGTTCATAAATAGACCGATTTAGCTTACAAACTAGATGCACTTTGCCCTTTGCTATGAACCCCTCTGGTTGCTTCATATGGATGTTTTCTTCAAGACTTCTGTTAAGGAAAGCTGTCTTGACATCCATTTGCCAAACCTCATAATTCATATGAGCGGCAATAGATAAAAGAATCCGGATAGACTTAAGCATGACTACCGGCGAAAAAGTTTTCTCATAATCGATTCCCTCTTTCTGAGTGTACCCCTTCGCAACAAGCCTTGCTTTGAAGGTTTCCACCTTCCCATCTCTCCCTCTTTTCCTTTTGTAGATCCACTTACATCCAATGGATTTTACACCATTTGGTGGTTCTACAAGCTCTCAGACCTTATTAGAATACATATATTATATTTTATAATTCATCGCTCTTTGCCAAGATACTGCATCTTTATCTTAGAGTGCTTTGCCATATGTCCAGGGATCAGGTTCATGTTCACCAGGGATCAAGTCCGAAGACTCTCCCAAAAACATGAATCTTTCAGGTTACCTCACAACCCTCCCACTACGACGAGACATTGTCTGTACCTGTGCATCATTTATGACACGTGTTGCAGTTTTTTGTGATATTTCATCTTGTACTGTTGGTACTAGACTATATGTGTCCTCTCTAATTTCTTCTAGAACAATTTCACTCATGGGCTTATGGTTCATTACATAATCTTCATCTAAAAATCAAGCATTGGTGCTAACAATGATCTTCTGATTTTTAGGATTATAAAATAAACCACCTTTCATTCCTTTAGGATATCCCACAAACAGACAAACTTCTATACGTGATTCTAACTTGTCAGTGTCTCCCTTCAGCACATGTGCTGGACTACCCCAAATTTGAATATGTTTCAGACTAGGTTTACGTCCATTCCATAATTTTATGGGAGTAAAGGGTACTGATTTAGAAAGGTACCATATTCAGAATGTACACTGTTGTTTCCAGAGCATATCCCCAAAATGAATTTGGTAATTCTGAATAACTCATCATCGATCTAACCATTTCCATAAGAGTCCTATGCCTTCATTCTACCACACCATTCTGTTGGGGTATACTAAGTGCAGACAATTGGGATTGAATCCCGGCCTCTGATAAGTAATTCTTAAACTCTCCAAAGAGGTATTCGCCACCATAATCAGACCGTAGTGTCTTGATACTTTTACCATGACATTTCTCCACATCAGCCTTATACTCTTTAACTTATCAAAGCATTCAGACTTGCGGCACATCAAGTAAATGTACCTATATCTCGAATAGTTGTCTATAAAAGAGACAAAATATTCGAAACCACCTCTTTCCTGGATAGACATAGGACCACACAAATCAGA
The DNA here is from genome assembly GCF_018446385.1 of Zingiber officinale. Lineage (NCBI taxonomy): Eukaryota > Viridiplantae > Streptophyta > Magnoliopsida > Zingiberales > Zingiberaceae > Zingiber > Zingiber officinale. Next base: position 78,959,294 of record NC_055989.1, read on the forward strand.
ATGAACCAATTCTAACACATCTTTGGCTCTATACCCCTTGGCCTTAAAAGGTCTCTTGGTTATTTTACCTTCCAAGCAAGATTCACAGGTTGGAAAGTTTTCCACCACCAATGAACCCAAGAGTCCATCGGCTATAAGCCTTTAAATCCTACTTAAGTTAATATGTCCAAGCCTTAGATGCCAAAGATATGTTTGGTTCATTTCCGAAGGTTCCTTTCTCTTATTAGAATTAGATGATGTGTTATTAATTTTCATTTGTTGCTTTGTGGGAGTTATTGGATTTAGAGTATACAAATTGCCAACTAATGTACCAGAATAGGTAATTACCATATTTTTCTTGACAACCACTTTGTCATCAAAAGAAACAGTATATCCATCCAAAAATAATTTAGAAATTGAAATTAAATTCTTTCTAAAACTTGGTATATAAAGACAATTTCTCAAAATCAAAGTTCTATTCCTATCGAATGATAAGTAGACGTCTCCCACTGCAACAGCCGCCACTTTTGCAACATTGCCCATGTAGACGGTTATCTCTCCCTCATATAGTCATCGGGTTTCCTAGAACCCCTGTAATGTATTGCATACATGATCAATGGCTCCTGTATCTACACACCAGGTACTGGTAGAAAACACCGCTAAACATATTTCAACTACTAGAGAATAAGATATACCTTTATTGTTCTCTCTCCTACGAGGACAGTCCGCCTTCTAATGTCCCGACTGCTTGCAAATGAAGTACTTGTCCTTCGACTTCTTCACTCTTGCTTTTAGTCCAGTACCTAGAGATCGATTCACTTTCTTTGTCGAGCCAGCTTGTTTCTTTTTCTTCTTCTTTCCTTTTGACTTAGAAGTAGAAACATTTTCAGCAAAGTGAATTTGAGAATTATGATGAAATAGCCCTTCTACTGCCTGAAATTCTGTCAGTAGTTCCGCCAATGAATAAATCCTTTTATTCATATTATAGTTCAAGCGAAACTGCTCAAAACTTTTGGGTAGCGTTTGGAGAATAATATCGACCTGGGTTTCCCGATCGATTTCAGCTCCAAAGATTTGTATCTCGTTCAAGTAAGTCATCATCTTTAGGATATGATCCCTTACGGGTGTCCCCTCAGACATGGTGGCTGTCATTAAATTTCTCATAGCCTCTTGCCTAGCAGCCCGATTTTGGTGTCTGAAGAGTTCCTTGAGATTTTGCATCATGTCGTAGGCAGTGGGCATGTCCTGATGCTGATGTTGCAGCACATTTGACATTGAAGCCAAAATGTAATATCGCTCCATCTCATCTGCCTTAACCTATTTCCTATGATACTCAATCTCATCTTCACTAGAATCGTCGTTAGACACATTAGGGCAGACCTCCATCAGTACAAAATTATAGCCTTCAGCAGTTAGGACAATGTCTAGGTTTCTTTTCCAATCTATATAATTATGACCAGTAAGTTTGTTCTCTTTTAGAATAATAGCCAGTGGGTTGAAAGTCATCCTAAGAATCACAAAATAAGTTTTGGTCATTACTTTAGAATTTAGAATAATATTGAGTCCTCAAACAATATTATTTAAATTCACCAACACCTCAAAACACCGTGAATTTTGTATACCACGTTAGTGTGGACGTATACAAATTGAAACATTTGTAAGAGGAGGTTTTACCCATTAATTTTATTATCTTGTCATCCTAACTTTATGACAAATAAAATTAATAGTTGGTTTTCCTTTGCTCACGTAAAAAATAGCAATGACTTCGTTGGGGAGGATACTATTGAATGCGTCTAAGTGTATACCATTACTTGATACTTAGTCCATTAAATAGAATTGTACCCCTTCAGTTGGAGAAGATCACACGCTCCTAAATAATTTTCTATAATCATCCATAAAAGGAAGTTTTATCTAGTGACCCACAAACAAACTCATCCGTTGTGGAGGAAGGCACTCAGAGCCAACACGCAAGTTTATTTACATCACTTTCAAACCAGTAATGGAGACCATGGAATTTATTTAAAATCCCTCTCCCACATAGTTATTTAATGTGAGGAATTTTAACCATGCAAGTACACATCACACACATCATAGTAAATAAAGCAATAAATATGGAAATTAATTTTCCAACTATTATGGTTTCTTCCATCACTGTCCTCCGTGTGCTGCCAACTCTAGGGTTCATGTCGTCGGGTCCATCGAGCTTCCTTTTCTGCTGCGCCTCTGGTCCTCCAATAGTACCACGCCTCGCAAGGATACAATCTGCGACAAAAATAAAATTTTACATATATCGATCCTATATTCCACAAGGGAATGTACATGAAGTCTAGATCGAACAAAAATATAAAATCCTAGGACTAATACAGCTCCTGCTGTATTTAATAAATACAATCATGCACACACATAAAATACCCTTGACATGTCTAAGGGTCCAATCATACACAATCACAATAAGCCATAATAGTTGGAGCCTGCAACCACAGAGTTAGCATATCCTACTATTATCATGCCTAAATTATGTATGACATGTGCATAATTAAACTAAAAACCAAACACATAGAGGCAAACCCTAGCTCTGATACCAATTGTTGGTTACTACTCCAAATATCATACTAGTTCCACTGTACAAAAATTTGTACAAGTGTCGAACCTTTCCTAACAACCTATTGTGTTTTTTAGAAGTTAAACTTGGATTGCAAATGGAACTTAACATTATTAATCCAACTTCAACTTATCTGTTCTTAGAAGTTTAGACTTGGATCGCAAACGATGCTTAACATTATTAATCCAAGTCCACCCATGTTACAAAGTTGGTTAAATATTTATTTCAAAGATCGGCTTCCAGGTTAAACATGACAAGGCACTAGGCCTTCTTGGTTATGGGATCATCCACCACTTCCTTGATAAAGCATTTCAAAGAAATTCAATATTTAATCTCCTTATAGTAACCCTAGGTTTAACCACTAAGAACAATCGAATCACAAGATCGAAAAAATAAAAGAAACACAAAATCGAATCATAAATCTGAAACCTATAATCATTAGCCTCTTGTGTTTGGTATTTCAAAATCCATACGAAGAAAACTAGTATGATGCGGAATAAAATTACTAGTTATATCTTTCTTTGTAAGCAACAACCTCTTGATCTTCTATTGTATTCCACTCCTTCTCTTAGATGTTGTGTGGGTGATGATCTACCAAGAAGAAATCCACCAAAGCCTTCCTTGCTTCCAAGTTTCGGCCACTACCACAATGCTCTAAGGGATGCTAGAAAACAATGTGTGAGATACGACAAAATAAAATAACCTATAATGATTTAAGGAAATTTTTGGACATTTTTCTGGATTTATTTGGAGGACGTATGACCGTATTTAAGGGGATAAGTTATTGGGCTTAAGATGGTATTGGAAATCATCATTAGAGAAGGGCTAATTAAGGGTTGGGAAGAAATTAAACCCTACCTTTATAAGAAGCTACAGTAACCCCCTACCGAAGCCCTAAAAACGCCGATCCCTCCTTCCTTCGTGACTTCTTCTCCCGAAACCGCCGACCCAGCGCCGCGACGGCACTTCGCACCCGAGCTCACGACGACGCGGAGTTCAGCGAAGCCTCGCCGAAGCCTCCAGTCCTCTACCCCGACCCTCTACCCCTTCCTCTCTTCGGATTACGGCCTCGTGCAAGGAGCGAAGGGCAGGAGGAGCAGATCCGAACTCCGGAGATCCAGAGGGAGTATCGCCGGTTTCAGAGATCAAGGGTGGCGAGGATTGGTACCCCGGCAGTTATCTCGCCTTCCCGGGCTATAGTATTGAGCTGAGTTCATCGGATTTCGCCTTACCGCCGGTGGTTTATGCTGTCGCGGAGGTAAATTGAGGTGAGGATGGTGTAGATTAGGGTTTCTTGGCTATGAAGATCTGTGAATTGATGCTAGGTTGAGAGGATTGTATTGAGTTAGATGTTGTTTTGGCAGTGGCTCACTGAGAGGGGCTCGGCCACGACTTCCAGCAGCTGGTTTGCCTCCGGGAAACAGTAGGTAAGGTCTCCACAACTCCAGGAATTTGATCTGTAGACCTAGGTAGTGAATTTTGTTTGAATGGGGTACTGATCAGTGAGATTGCTTTGGTTTGTAGTCTCGTGGAGGCTCTGAATGGTGAATTTGAGGTAGTGAGCAGCACCATTGTGCTTGTGCCGACGATTCCACCTACGGGCAGTGAGTCAACAGCGGGGAGTTAGGTAAGGTATGTTGATTTTGTTAGAGATTGGAATATTGGAAGCAAATGGGAAGTTGTTTTGTTGGATGCTCAGATGATTGATAGTTGTTGGTTTTATTTAAGGAGGTGATAACCTTGTTCAGTAGATGTTTATTTGTATATGGTGATGTAGCAAATTTAGCAAGGTTAAGGTTTTGCTGGAGTGTGGGAATAGAGAATGTAAACTCGGAGTGTGGTTTGGGTATTAGTAGTTCAGTGTGGTTGCGTTTGGATAATAAATGGAACTTGGAACCAATTTATCTGTCGTGTACACTAGTACAGCTCATTAGTTGCATATATATATATATATAGCTAAAATTGATACGCTGACACAGGACTTTGATCGGGACGAGCATCGTGACGAGGTTGGCGTCGGATTCAGCCTACAATTAAGGCGGGTACTTCTTGACTTGTTTCTTTAGATATTGATCCTAGTGCATGAGTTAGTTTCATATACGTAGTATTTATCCTGACTCCACTCGTCTTATTTCTTGTGCTTGATACTTTATCTACTCAATCTTTGAGCTACTCGTTTCTGTATCTATACAGTCTCTCGTTGCTATTCATGATATTTAGCAGATACTATAATACTAGGATTGGATACTAGATACCAGACATTAGATAGTAGGTATTGGATATATGGACACCTGATACCATGTTTACCTGCTTTGATTACTGTTTATTTATGCTTAGTATTGAGCATGCGGATTCATGTAGCATACCTGATTTCCTGTTATATATATATGATGACTGTTGCATTATTCGCATCATGTCATTGCATGCATAGCCGACGACTTTGGCTCCCTTGTGGTTGAGACGGTCGTTGGCCTGGGCCGCACGCTCGGCCACTCATGGGAGGTGGTAGCTGGAGCGTGCCGCTTGTCCTGTCGTGCCACACTCGGTCACTCATGGGTAGTGGCGGCTGGAGTTGCGGCAGCAGGGACCCCATCGCAGACGTAGCTATTCAGCTACTATGCACCTGTCCATCCGGTCACTCGAGAGTAGTGGCGGCCTTTCGACCATACAAGGGTCGTGGTGCAGAGAGGTGGGCGGGGTGACCATCCGTACATACGCTGTTGTTATTATATCTGCTGGTTGTTTACTTATGCTGTTGTTGCTTATCTATGCTGCTGTTGCTAGATTATGCTGCTGTTGTTTATTTATGCTGTTATGCTTACTTAGGTTGAGATTTATACCTATGTTAGGTGTTTAGACACTGGCTTACTTACTGTTGACCTGTATATACCTCACATGATACCATGTAGTTATGAGCAGTACTGTAGCAGGACTTTGCTACATCTACCTTCCCTTACTAGCCTAGGATATGGTTTCAGGTATGGTTATGTACTTTGTTTACTCAGTAGTATCTGCTATTTATCTTTCCCGAGACTGTATCCTGTTGTACTCTTAGCTGTTTATGATACTCATGCACTGTCTACTCTATTACCCGCTGAGTTTTTATACTCACCACCCGCATTGGTAATTTCACCAGGTAGCTGATAGCGATGCTAGTACGCTTGGAGGAGGATTCCGACTGCCGGTCCCACATCACTTCCGAGGACGGTTTTATGATTTTGGTTTTCATGTTATTGTGAGTTGAACCTTTGAATTTAGCATTGTAATAATTGGGTTGTGGACTTGCTATTCTGTATTTGGTTGTTTTGTCGAGGAGTCAAGCCGGGCCGGCCCGCGGTGAGATTTTGTTAGTTTATCTTTGTTATTCTTGTTTTCCGCTGTGTTTGATTGTCCAGCCGTGTGGGCTGTATATTATCTGCGTGGTTGTGATATATATTTGTATATGTATTATCTGTGGTGTTGTATACCGGTTCTATTTGTCACTGCTACAGGGGAGGTGCTGTCCGATTTTCGTCGGACAACCTTACTCTCGGGGCGTGACAATTTATTACACAATGTCTCCTTTCTCTACTTCTTTACCTCCAAGCAACCGGCCACCAAGAGCTCCACAAGAGATGATGTCGCCGGCCACAAAGAAGAAGAGAAAGAGAAGAGGAAGGGTCGGCCACCAAGGATGGAAGAGAGGAACAATAGAATAGGTTGTGTGTCTCATGAAGGTACCCCCTCCCTCTCTTTTATAATCCTTGGTGAATCCAAAAAAGGAAAAAAAAAATAAAACTTCCTTTTATTCCTCTCTATGGCTAGCCACACCATGTTTAAACAAACAAGGAAAGATTTTAAACAAAAATTAAAATCTCTCTTTTAAAAATCCCTTTTGTGGTTGGCTATTAAAGGAATGTTTTATAAATTAAAATCTCTCTTTTAAAAATCCCTTTTGTGGTTGGCTATTAAAGGAATGTTTTATAAATTAAAATCTCTCTTTTAAAAATCTCTTTTGTGGTTGGCTATAAAAGGAATGTTTTATAAATTAAAATCTCTATTTTTTAAATTCTTTTATGGATATCTATAAAAGATAAGATTTTAAAAATAAAAACTCCTTTTATATCATGGTTACAAAAAAATTAAAATCTTTCTTTCACATTATAGATAACTACAAATAAGGAAAGATTTCTAATCTTTCTTTTTATCCTTTGTAGAAAATTTATAAAAGGAAAGATTTTAAAATTTAAAACTCTCTTTTAAAACCATGTAGATAAAAACATAAAAGGAAAGATTTTATCAAAATTTTATTTTTAATAAAATCCCTCTTCCCTTTCACACTTGGCCGGCCCCTTGCTTGGGCACCAAGCAAGGCTTGGCCGACCCTAGCCTTAGCTCCAAGCTTGGCTTGGCCGGCCCCTTGCTTGGGCTCCAAGAAAGGATAGGGGTTGGCCCCTAACATGGGCTAAGAGGCTAGGCTTTGGGTGGATATAAGGCTTTATATAAGAGGCTACAATAGGGACCGAGAGGAGGAATTGGTTATGGTCTCCCGATGAACTTGAGCTTCCCGTGTTCGCCCCGAACACCCAACTCAAGTTTATCAATAATAAAGAGCTATCATTGAACTACCGCACCAATCCCAAATTACATTTTGGGCTCCTTCTTATCATGAGTGTGTTAGTCTCCCTTTGTTTAAGATATCGAATATCTATTAATTAAATGAGTTACTGATACTCACATAATTAACGTCTAGCTCCAAGAGTAGTATCACTCAACCTTATTGTCATGTCGGACTAAGTCCACCTATAGAGTTTACATGACAATCCTTATGAGCTCCTCTTGGGGGCATCATCAACCTAGATCGCTTAACAACACACACTATAAATAATATTATTTCCCAACTTATCGGGCCTATTGATTTATCGAACTAAATCTCACCCACTGATAAATTAAAGAAATAAATACTAAATATATGTGCTTGTTATTATATCAGGATTAAGAGCATACACTTCCATAATAACAGAGGTCTTGTTCTTTTATGCAGCCAGTATAAAAAGAAACTACCTCAAATGGTCATGCTCAATGTACTCAGAGTGTACTAGTGTAATTTTATAGTCAAGATAAACTAATACCAAATTACACTACGACTATTCCAATAGTTTGTTCCTATCTATCTTAGTCGTGAGCTACTATTTATAACTTATAAGGAACTGATAACATGATCTTCTGTGTGTGACACCACACACCATGTTATCTATAATATAAATTAATTGAACAACAATACTTAGCATATAAATGTAGACATTTGACTAATGTGATTATTTATTTCAAAATAAATGTTTACAAAAAGCTAGGCTTTTAGTATACACTCTAACAGTGAGAGAGATTTGGTGATATCCCTAATAAGCATCCACCATTCATATCAACTCACTCCCCAAAGTAGAGTCCACCATCTAGTCAATTTGGAGGAGTGGATAACAATCTTTGGGGCTTGCCTTGTTAAGGTTACAGAAATTGATACAAACCCACCACTTGTTATCGAGTTAGGGTAACAGGACTACATTGCGGCCAAGAGGGAAATTGTATCTGCCGAATCTGTCCTTCTTCCAGCAACTTGTCGACCTCCGATCGAATAATTTTATTCTAGTTGGATGAGAAATCTCTTTTCTTCTACTTGACCGGTAGAGATTCGGAAACAAGGTGAAGCTTGTGCTGCATCACAGTCGAGGCCACCCCCATCAGTTCTCGTGGAGACTAGGCGAAGATATCCTGTTTCTAATTTAAACAATCCACCAGGCTCTTCTTGGTCTCTGGTAGGAGGTCAATCGCTATCTTCATAATGCTTGTTAACTGGTTGAGATGTATCTTTACATCCTCCTGTTGAATCATCTTGTCAGCTAGAGGCAATGACTCTTCCTAGATTGTGTGCACTCCTCTCTCCAAAATTTTATAGGTCTTATGCGCCTCTATTTTTATTACATCGATGTAATATTTCCATGTGGTCAGCTGCTCCCCCCTTACCTCACCAACCTAATCCTCCACTGGAAACTTTACTTTCTAGTGGAAGATAGAGATAGTCGTACAGAATTCGTGCAAGGCGGGCCTTCCCAATATGACGTTGTAGGTGGAGGGAGTGTCCACCACTATAAATTTGCCCCTTCGAGTTCTCACCAGAGGCTCGGTACCTAAAGAGATGGCCAGTTTGATTTGGTTGATCGGTTATACCTCATTTCCTGTGAACCCATATAGTGTCGTGGCCATCGATTGGAGCTCACTTGCTTCGAGCTGCATCTTGTCGAAGATGCTCTTGAAAAGCATGTTGATAGAGCTTCTAGTGTCAATGAAGACTCTGTCCACTCGGCTATTAGCGATTATAGATTTGATGATGAACGCATCATCATAAGAGAGCTCCACTCCTTCAAGGTCTTAAGGCCCAAAGCTAACTTGGGGTCTGGTTGCCTATTCTTGGCTACAGCCAACTGCATGAATCTGTAGTCGGCGACCATGAACCTTCCTAGCTCTAGTTGAATCATCGTCTGTTGGGATTTTCGAGCCACAAAAATCGCTTTTGCGTTGCGGAAATCCCAAAATCCCATGCCACCGGATCCGTTCGAATATTAAAATTTTACATGTACAAGTTTTCTAATCCTAGATCTACTTTAGATCTACATGTTTAGGAGTTTATACCTTTTATGCGAAGCCCTTCGCTTATCCCGCTCGTCCAAGGTTCGCTAGATCTCAAGGGTGTCAAGTGAACACCCCTCTATGTGTATCCACACGAACAAAAGGTGGAGAAGAAACCTTAGAGTGTGCTAGCACCCTTGAAGGTTTCGGCCAAGGTGGAGGAGAGGGAGAGAAGAAGAAGCAAGGAGGAAGTAGATGAAATCAATAGCACACAAAATGCATTCAACACCACTAAAGTGGCCGACCACTTCAAGAGGGGTTTTTTTAACTCCATGGAATATCAAGAGTCACAACTCTTGATCTCCCTCATGAGGTGGCACACACATGTACTATCCTTGATGATGTGGAACATCATCATTGGCCCACTCTATGCCAACTCACAAATGAGGTGGCATTGGTCAAGTCAAACTTGACCTTTCATCTTCCCTTCTCAAGTCAAGTCAAACTTGACCTCTTCTCTCCCATGGTTGATCAAATCTAACCATTTAATTCAAGTCAATTTTAATTTAACGAATCTCTATTCATTGAATTAAATTGACTCAATGAATCCAAGTCTAAATTAGACTCATTGAACAAATGAATCAAATTGAGTTCAACTCAATTAGTTTAATTTGGATTACTCTTAATCCAATTTGGTCCATCACATGAACCTAATCCTCTTGGTTCATCATACGAACCTAATCTCCATCTAATTGTCCTTTGTGTGTGACCCTATAGGTTCTTGTAACGTTGGCAATGCTCCTAAACCCATTTAGAAGCATAAGTAATGAGCGGTATCTAGCAACACATCATTACTACCCAAGTTACAAGAATGTTGAGATCCAACATCATCTTGTGACTACTAATTGTGACTCTTTATAATTTATGACAAGTGTCCTTCTATCCTTGACATCTAGATTGATCAATTTGAGGCATAGACCGTGTCGTCTTCTAATCAATCTAAATCTTGAACTCCAAGTAGACTCACTCTAATCAAATGAGCTCAATATCTCATATTGACTCACTTGGGTATGGTCATGCACTTAGTGGTCTCACTCTATCAAGAATAACGATGTCACTCCCATTATATAGGAGGGATAGATTCCATCTACATCACTCACATCCCTCCGCATAATTTGTTACATACCTAGTAATCACCTTTATAGTCCACCCAGTTACGGGTGACGTTTGACGAAGCCAAAGTATGCAACTCCTTATGTAGGGAACCATGGTGACTTCAGGTCCAAGGACTAATAGTCATACTAATAGCCACATGAGAAAGTATATGACACTCATATAACGATCCATGATACTTTCTCATGGCGGGTCATTCAGTATACATTCTCCAATGCATACCCATGTGTCAATTTGATATCTCTATATCCATGACTTGTGAGATCAAGTCATCGAGTTGACCTACATGCTAGTCTCGTTGTATTAACATTGTCCCTGAATATTAATACTTGACTAGGAATGATTAAGAGTAGTGTTCTCTATATCATCTCACTATCGATTCAACCAATCGATTGATATAGATAAGAACCTTCTACTCAAGGACGCTATTATACTTAGTTATTTGACACCAATACAAGTAAGTATAATAACCATAAAGAAATGCCTTTATTTATATATAGGAATATGATACAATGAGTCCATACAACAATCATCATATGATTGGCTCTAGGACTCTAACTAATAATCTCCCACTAGCACTAGTGCCAATCAGTGTAAGTTCTAAGGCCCAATGACCTAGTGTGACCATCATGTTTTCTTTGTGCCAAAGCCTTGGTCAAGGGATCTGCGATGTTAGCCTCTGTGGGTACTCTGCAAATCTTCACATCTCCTCTATCGATGATCTCTCGAATGAGATGGAAGCGCCGTAGTATGTGTTTGGTCCGCTGGTGTGAGCGAGGTTCCTTAGCCTGTGCAATTGCGCCATTATTGTCACAATAGAGCTCTATCGGATCGGTTATGCTAGGAACCACCCCAAGCTCAGTAATGAACTTGCGGATCCAAACTGCCTCTTTTGCTGCTTCTGATGCAGCAATATACTCGGCCTCTGTTGTAGAATTAGAAACTGTATCCTGCTTCGAACTCTTCCAGCTCACAGCACCACCATTTATGCAAAACACGAATCCAGACTGCGATCTATAATCATCCTGATCAGTTTGGAAGCTCGCATCACTATAACCCTTTACAGCTAGCTCATTATCGCCTCCATATATCAAGAAATATTCTTTAGTCCTTGTTAAATACTTAAGAATATTCTTGATTGCTATCCAATGACTTTCACCTGGATCTGACAGGTATCTGCTCGTCATGCTCAAAGCATACGAAACATCAGGACGAGTACATAAGATAGCGTACATGATAGATCCTATGGCTGAGGCATAAGGGATCGTATCCATGCGGTCTCTCTCCTCTCTACAAGAGGGACTTTGAGTCTTCGAAAGACTCACACCATGTGACATCGGCAGAAATCCCTTCTTAGAGTTCTGCATGGCAAACCGTAGTAATACCTTATCAATATATGTACTCTAACTTAGGCCAAGCAATCTCTTAGATCTATCTCTATAGATCTGTATATCTAGAATACGGGTTGCTTCACCTAAGTCCTTCATTGAGAAATAATTCCCTAGCCAAGTCTTTACAGACTGCAGCAAAGGGATGTCATTCCCAATGAGTAGTATGTCATCCACATACAATACAAGGAAGACAACTGTGTTCCCTACGACCTTCTTGTAGACACAGGGTTCATCTTCATTCTTGATGAAACCAAACTGTTTGATCATATCATCGAATCGAAGATTCCAGCTCCGAGAAGCTTGCTTTAGTCCTTAAATGAACTTATGCAGCTTGCATACTCTGCCAGTATGCTGTGGATCTACAAAACCCTTAGGTTGTGTCATGTATACATCTTCGAGCAGGTTTCCATTCAGAAACGTGGTTTTGATATTCATCTGCCAGATCTCATAATCGTGGTATGCTGCAATAGCAAGCATGATCCGAATGGACTTAAACATCGCTACAGGAGAAAAGGTTTCATCATAGTCAATACCATGAATTTGCTTGAAACCTTTAGCTACTAGACGACCCTTATATATAAGTCCATCCATGTCAGTCTTTCTCTTAAAGACCCACTTACACCCAATGGGTTTTACCCCTTCAGGTGGATCAACCAAAGTCCATACTTGGTTGGTGTACATGGATTCCATTTTGGATCTCATGGTCTCTAGCCATTTCTCAGAATCTAGTCTCATCACAGCTTCCTAATAGGAGGTAGGCTCATTCTCAATGAGCATAGCATCATCATGGTCAGACAAGAGAAATGAGTATCTCTCAGGCTGACGACGTACCCTATCAGACCTGCGAAGATGTATGTCTACTTGAACTGGTTGTTGTTCCTCAACTCCTTGTGGAACAATCTCATCATCCACAACACTTTGTGGTTCCAGTTCGACTTCCATCAAGGCTTCAGTGCTTTGGTCCATATCTTGAACTTCTTCAAGATTGAACGTACTCCCACTAGTTTTTCTAGAAACAAAGTCCCTTTCTAGAAAAATCTCAGTCTTAGCCACAACTACTTTGTGTTGACTGGGAATGTAGAAGTAATATCCCTTCATTTCCTTGGGATATCCTATAAAATAGTACTTATCGGATTTGGGTCCCAGTTTATCTGAGACTTGATGTCGAACGTAAGCCTCACAACCCCAAATCCTCATAAAAGATACCTGGGCATCTCTCCCAATCCATATCCTATATGGGGTCTTTATCACAGCCTTAGATGGAACACAGTTGAGTATGAAGGCTGCTGTATCCAGAGCATAGCCCTAAAGAGACATAGGAAGATCTGTGTGACTCATCATAGATCGTACCATATCTAATAGGGTACGATTCCTCCTTTCAGATACATCATTCCACTGTGGTGTTCCAGGAGGAGTGAATTGGGATAGAATCTCATACTCAGCTAGATAGTCATGAAACTCATGGCTAAGGTATTCACCACCTCGATCTGATCGAAGTATCTTAATACTCTTGTCAAGCTGGTTTTGCACTTCATTCTTGAATTCTTTGAACTTTTCAAAGGATTTTTACTTATGTGTCATCAAATACACATAACCATATCTACTGAAGTCATCAATAAATGTAATGAAGTACTTATAATCACCTCTAGCAGCGACATTGATAGGTCCACATACATCACTATGTATAAGTCCTAACAAGTCAGTCGCTCTCTCGCTGTGTCCATTAAAGGGAGTCTTGGTCATCTTGCCCAGTAGGCATGACTCACATGTCTCATATGATTCAAAATCAAATGAGTCCAGCAAACCATCTTTATGGAGTTGGGATAAGCGTTTGTCATTTATATGACCTAAGCGACAGTGCCAGAGATAGGTTTGGTTCATTTGATTTGATTTGAACCTTTTGGTATGTATGTTATAGATGGGGTTCTCTAAGTCTAGAATATAGAGTCTGTTAATCAGAGGTGCACTAAAATAGAACATATCATTTAAATAAACTGAACAACATTTATTCTTTATTATAAATAAAAAACCTTTCTTGTCCAAACAAGAAACTGAAATTATGTTCTTAGTAAGAGCAGGCACATAACAACATTCATCTAGTTCTAGTACAAGCCCAGAGGGCAGAGATAGATAGTAAATCCCTACAGCAACAACAACAACCAATGCTCCATTGCCTACTCGTAGGTCCACCTCGCCCTTTGTTAATGCCCTGCTATTTTTCAACGCCTGCACATTAATACAAATGTGAGAAGCACATCCGGTATCTAATACCCATGATGAAGAAATAGAGAGATTAACTTCTATAACATATATACCTGAAGTAGAAGTCTCACTTCTCTTCTTCTTAAGATCTTCCAGGTAGACTTTGCAGTTCCTCTTCCAGTGCTCGGTCTAACCGCAGTGGAAGCAGGTAGCATCCTTGGCGACCCCTCCTTTGGGTTTCAGTGTCTTGCCTTTGCTCTTGGCTTGGGACTTTCCCCTACCTTTAGGCTTGCCCTTGGACCGCTCTCACTTCTTGGACTAGCGAAAGATTCAATTGAGGGTCTCTGGGTGTACTAGAGGTGGTGGTGGTTTCCGATTAGCTTAGCTGGTCGGAGCTGGGGCAATCACCTCTTTCTTCTGAGTGGCCTGAACTTCCTCTACATTAATATAATTAACCGCCTTCCCTAGCAAGTCTTCGAAGTCTTTTGCAGGCTTTATAATGAGGGCTCGAAAGAATTCTCCTTTTTAAAGGTCTTGAGAGAAGACACTTATTAATATTTCGGAAGTGGCGGACGGAACATCTATCGCCACTTGGTTGAATTTCTTTATCTATGCTCATAGGGATTCCTTGGTCTCTTACTTGAGCGTGAACATACTTAGGTTGGTCTTTTGATGCCTACTGCTGCTGGCAAAGAGGTAAAGGAAGGCTTTTCTAAATTCCTTAAAATAGGTAATAGATCAGACTGGCAGTCGATCGAACCATCTCTGTACCGAGCCTGGTAGAGTAGTTAAAAACACTCGGCATTTTATTTCATCGCTATACTGGTGTAATAGAGCGATGTTCTTGAATCTTTGGAGGTGATCTTTAGGATCGGTGTTACCTCCATACTCTCTAACCAACAAAGGGCGGAAATGCTTAGGTAGCTTTTCATCTACTACATCTTGAGAGAAAGGTACACTGAGTTGTTCAGGTGATTCCCGAGTGGTAGGAGCCTTGCCTCGCCTTGGGTCCCTTTGGGGTGAATTCTCTGTCAAGGAGGTTTGTGACCACTCAATTTTGGCGCAACCCTCAGTGGCATTCGGAAAAATACTCGGGAAAACTCACACGGCTATTTGGTTTGGATCTTTTCTCAAATACAGGAAGCTCTTCTAACGAGGTCGCAAGTGCTCGGTGCGGGTGAGAATCAGTGGTTTATTTTTGGGACAAGGCTTGCACCTTGGCGTTCACAAATAGCTCATATTCTTTCGAGCTCATGACAATGTTGATTTTACTGGCTACGTCCATCTTTACGTTCTAGAATAGGTGAATGTATTCCCACAAATAATGTCAAATTTGATCTCATCCGGAAGCTGAGTAGATGGGCAACCGGTGAGGTGGTAGGAATGTTAATGGAGGAAATAGTTTGACCTGGGAGCTATGGACCTGGAGCTAGGAGCTTTGGACCTACGCACACCATAGACAGAGCTAACGGGAACCTTAGAGTGAGAACTAGGGAGAGGGTTCCTAACGCAGGCACTCCGATGCTCAAGTTAGAATGGTAGCCCAGTGAAATGAAGAAGAAAATGAATAGTAAAATAGTAATATGGATGTATGTGCATGCACGCATGTCTGGCCAACTAAGAGGACCTTCCTTTTTATACTACCTCTCATAATCTCCGTAATAATGAGGCGTCAAAGAATGTCAGGTGTCAAAATATGTCGGATAGTAGAGGATGTACAGTGGTCTTCTCCTAGATAGAGGAAGGTTTCATTGTGCATATATGTCAGAGTACGGAAATATTCTCTGGTGAGTAATCATTATTCTCTAACAGGTGGTTACAATTCCCTAACAAGGCTGTTTCTTAGAGGGAGTCTAATCTGTTGGTTAGTCCTAGAAAAACGTACTGGTTCCACTATACAAAAAGTTTTGTACAAGTGTCGAACCTTTCCTTAAATAACCTATTGTGTTCTTTAGAAGTTAAATTAGGAATCGCAGACGGAACTTAACATCATTGATTCCAAATTTAACTTATCTGTTCTTAATGGTTTAGATTTGAATCGCAAGCGGAACTTAACACTATTGATTCAAATCCACCTATGTTATTAATTCCATTAAATATTAATTTCTAAAATTGGCTTCCAGGACTGCATGGTGAGGCACATGGCCTTCTTGGATATGGGAGCAACCACCACCGCCTAGTCAAAGCCTTTTAAGGAAAGCTAATATTTAATTTCCTTAAATAACTCTAGGTTAACCAAAAAGAACAATCGAATCACAAATTCGAAAAAGAAGAAAACACAAAATCAAAAAATAAATTCGATAAACTAGATTTAATTGCCTCTTGTATTTAGAATTCTTACCAAAAAAATAACTAGTATGATGCGGAAGAAAACTACTAGTTATACCTTCTCTTTGTAAGCTAATGACCTCGAGATCTTCTACCGTATTCCTCATCTCGCCTTGGACGTCGTGCGGGCGACGATCCTCTAAGATGAACACCACCCAAAGGCTTCTTCCTCTTCTTCTAAAATCCAGCCACCACCACCACCAAGGAGAAGATAGCAAAAGGGAAAAGAGAAGGGAGAGGGTCGGCCACACCAAGAGGGTCTCCAAGCAAAAGAATAAGAGTTGTGTCTCATGAAGCCCCCTCACCCCTTCTTTTATATTACCTGCCCAATGCAAATAAGGAAAAACTTTTTACAATAAAAATAAAATCATCCTCTAGTTTTTCCTTTTCCCTTTTTATTTTTCCTTTTCTTTCCTCTTGATTGAATCAATCACCAACATTAATTTTTGTGATGATTTTTTAGTTTTAATTATGGCCGGCCACTTGCTTGGGCACCAAGCAAGGTGGTCGGCCACCTCATCAAGAGGAATAAGGAAAAAAATATTTTTTAAAATTTTACAAGAAGTAATCCTCTTATAAAATTTACAAGCTCTCTTTCCTAAAGTAGGAGTTAAAAAAGGAAAGTTTCTAAAAATTAAAACCATATTTTAAAATTTAAAAACTCTCTTATAAAATTTCCTTTTTTAACATGATGATAAAAGTTTTAATTTTAAAACTTATCTTCCTTTTTTTTTTCTTAAACCATGAGAATGGTTAAAAAAGGAAAATTTTAAAACTTTTAAAACTCTCTATTAAAACATGTGGCCGAATTCAAATAAGGAAAGTTTTGAAAATTAAAATCTCTCTTTTAAAACTTATAGTTTTCTATAAATAGAAGATTTTAAAAATTCAAAACAACCCTCCCTTTTTGAATTATTGTGGTCGGCCCCTTCATGCTTGGTCACCAAGCAAAGGGTCGGCCCCTATAGAAGAGGATGTGGCCGGCCCTTGCTTGGTCACCAAGCATTGGACCGGCCCACTTCTTGGGCACCAAGAAGAGCCTTACATTTGGATGGACTTGAGGCTACAATGAGTCTACGACAGGGACCTTGAGGAGAAATTGGTTTTGGCCTTCCGATGAGCTTGAGTATCCCGTGCTCGCCCCAAACACACAATTCAAGTTCATCGATAATAACTCATTCCACTAGAGAGTTATTACCGCACTACCGCACCAATCCCAAATTACATTATGGGCTCCTTCTTATCATGAGTGTGTTAGTCTCCCTGTGTTTAAGATTATGAATGTCCACTAATTAAGTAAGTTACTGACAACTCACTTAATTAATATCTAGCTCCAAGAGTAGTACTACTCAACTTCATTGTCATGTCGGACTAAGTCCACCTACAGGGTTTAACATGGCAATCCTTATGAGCTCCTCTTGGGGGCATTCTCAACCTAGATAAGTAGGACACAGATTCCTTCTATAATCAACAACACACACTATAAGTAATATCATTTCTCAACTTATTGGGCATATTGATTTATCGAGCTAAACCTCACCCTTTGATAAGTCAAAGAAATAAATATTAAATATATGTGTTTGTTATTATATTAGGATTAAGAGCACACACTTCCATAATAACTAAGGTCTAGTTCTTTTATTAAGTCAGTACAAAAAGAACTTACCTAAATGGTCCTACTCAATACACTTAGAGTGTACCAGTGTAATTTATTAATTAAGATAAACTAATACTTAATTTACACTACGACTATTCCGATGGTTTGTTCCTTTCCATCTTAGTCGTGAGCAACTGTTTATAATTTATAAAGAACTGATAACATGATCTTCTGAGTGTGACATCACACTCCATGTTATCTACTATATAAATTAATTGAACAATTACATTTAACAAATAAATGTAGATATTGACCAAATATGATTCTTTTATTTCAAAATAAATGTTTGCAAAAGCTAGACTTTTAGTATACATTCCAACAATCTCCCACTTATACTAAAAGACTAAGTTGTCATATCTGTTGTCATACATCTGATTCTCATCCCCTCCACATGCTGATCAAAAGCTTTCACCGGAAGAGTCTTAGTGAAAGGATATAACAGGCTATCTGCTGATGTAATCTTGGCGACGACAACTTCTCCTCGCTTGACTATGTCTCGTATCAGGTGATACTTACGCTCTATATATTTACTTACTTTATGGGCTCGTGGTTCCTTTGAGTTTGCAACTGCACCGCTATTATCACAATAAATTGTGATGATTTTGGGCAAACTAGGAATCACATCTAAGTCCATTAGAAAGTGTTGGACCGATGCGGCCGGGTTGAAGGGGGGGTTGAATAGCCCTGAAAAATCAAAGACAACCCTTTCCCGTACGTTTAAGCTAACACGTAAAAAATAGATTAAGCATAAAATAAAGCATAAAAACGAGGCACCGAATTTGACTTGGTTACAACCGGGGAGGTTGTTAATCCAAGGATGAAGATCGCACTAAGAGCTCCTTCAGGCGGAGAAGCCTCGTTTACAACAGAAAAGAAGCTAATCTAAATAGTGGAAGCACACAAGTGTTGTTTACAATTTCGATTAAGCTTCCGGACCAAGGCTATATTATAGCCTTGGTCGGACGTGGAAGGGTTCCGGCGCTGGGGATAAAGTTTTATCCTCAGCCTGCGTAAATCGCGATCTTGGTCAAAATCAGGTTCCGGGCGCCCGGATCCGGGCGCGCCGGAGCAAAAAGTCAACTGCGGTTGACTTTTGTCCGGGACCACTTCTCCGTTAAGTCCCCGTTTCGGTCTTCTGCTCCGGATCCGCTTGATTGGTGATCTCGACATCGGAATAGGGCTCACCGAACCCATCTTCCGGTCTTCTCGAGCGTGCTTCCCTCGGCTTCTCGTCCCTCGGAATTGCCGCGTGTTTCTACTCATCCGCAGACTTCGTCCCTTGATCGCACCCCGTGCCGACTAGCTGCGTCTCTTGCTCCCGAGCAATCTTCCGCTCCGGCTTCGTGCCTCGGAACCATCGCGCACTTCCTTCTCGTCCGCTAGTCCCCGACTTCTCGTCCCTCGGACGTCACATCCGTCCTTCGCTGCGTCTTCGCTCGAGTACCTGTGCTCCTAAGCTCTTGCACACTTAGACACAAGGTAAGAAAATAACAGAACCTAACTTAACTTGTTGATCACACCAAAACCAACCTTGGGGTTCCAACAATCTCCCCCTTTTTGGTGTGATCAACCCAAGTTAAGTTAGGGTTAACTAGATAAAAAATAAACTAACTAAATTTACAATTTAGTGCACAAAGATAGAAAAAAAAAATAGTTTTAGGCTACCTCCCCCTAGACTTATACTTATTCTTCTCCCCCTTTGATCACAAAAATTGGGGTTCCAAGAAAAAATCTAAGGGTTAAAGACTTAGAAAAAGTATTTCAAAAAAAATCTAAGTTTTTAAGAAAGTTAGAAAATTTTTCTAAGTATATAAATCCAAAAAAAATTCTAAGTAGGTAAATTGAAATAAAATGTTTTGAATAACCTTTTTCAAGCACTAATTAATTCTTATATTAATGCTTCATTAGTAAGTTAATTAAACATTTATTTCAATATTTTGGCTTCCAGGTCGTGGTGAGGCACTAGGCCTTCTTGGTTATTGGAGCAACAACCACTTCCTTAGACAAAGCCTCATAAAGAAATTCTTTATTTAATTTTCTCACTTAAAGCGCTAATTTTACTTTTAAAATTAATTTAAGCATGATTTAGGAACCCAATATAGGTTCCAACCTACTAGATTAACTAAAAAGTTTTTAGGGACATATTTTCTAGAGATATTTTTAATTTGTCCCTGGTGATATCTATAATACCAATTCAAATTATTGAACCTTCTAAAATTGGTTTTAGATGAGCAAGCAGAGTTTTTCAAATTTTCTACTTGAATTTTTAAATTTTGAAATTCTAATTTTAATTTTTCATTTTCTAAATTTGATTTATCTAGCATTTCTAACGGACAAGATGTAGCTAATATTGCTTTTAAGTCTTTATTTTCATTTTCTAATCTGCAGCAATCTTTTGTTAAAATTTTAATGAATTTAAACATTTTATTAGGAGGAAGTGACCGTACCTCACTTACCTTGTCGATCTCGTTGTCGGTTTCTCCCCCTGAACTGCTGCTTTCTTCGGACGTGGCTCCCCCTTCATTGATGCTTTCGATGCTCATTTCGGAAGAGCTTGATTCGCAGTCGTCGTCTTGATGACTCGCCATTAACGCGAGCCCGGAGAACTCCTTGACTTCTGATTCCGACGACGTATCGTCCCACGTCGCTTTTAGGGCCTTGCGATTTTGGATAGGCTTCTTACCCTTGTCCTTCCCGTTGTTCTTCAGTTTAGGGCAATTATCCTTGACGTGTCCTTCTTCATCGCAATGGTAGCAGCGGATGATTCTTTTCTTTCTTCCCTGCGGATGGTTAGATTTCCTAGATTTACAAATATTTTTAAATCGTCTTACCATCATTACCATTTCCTCGTCGTCGAGAGAAGATTCTGACTCAGGTTCATCTCTCGAAGCTTTAAGGGCGACATTATTCTTGGGCTCCTTCGGACCTGCACATCTTGACTCATGCACTTCAAAAGTTGAAAAGAATTCGTCTAATGAAATTTTTTCTAGATCTTTTGAAATGTAAAAGGCATCTACTAGTGATGCCCATTTTGAGTTTCTAGGAAAGGAATTTAGGGCATACCTTAGCGAATCTCGGTTACTTACCTCTTCTCCGAGATTCGTAAGTCTGGTGATGAGTTTCTGAATCCTCGAGTGTAGATGTGCAATTGTTTCACCTTCTGCAAATCGGAGGTTTGTAAGCTGGTTACGAAGTAAATCCCGTCTTGCAAGTTTGGCTTCGGATGTTCCTTCGTGTAACTCAAGGAATTTCTCCCAAAGCTCCTTTGCTGAGTTGTAGGTACCGACTCGATTGACTTCTTGTGTTGGAAGTACACTTAGCAGATGAAATTCTGCTTTCTTGTTTGCCACGTGGTCAGCCTGCTCCTTCTTTGACCATTGATTTCTTGCTTTGCCCTCTGGTGCTTCATAGCCAAATTCCATTGTTAGTAATAAATCATAATCTGTTTCAAGAAATACCTCCATTCACTTTTTCCAGCTAGCGAAGTCCCCTTCGAATTTTGGTGCGTGGATGTTGGATCCGGCCATCTTGTTGCTTCGTTCGGCGGTTAGTCCTCCTGAAGCGCCTCGGCTCTGATACCACTTGTTGGACCGATGCGGCCGGGTAGAAGGGGGGGTTGAATAGCCCTGAAAAATCAAAGACAACCCTTTCCCGTACGTTTAAGCTAACACGTAAAAAATAGATTAAGCATAAAATAAAGCATAAAAACGAGGCACCGAATTTGACTTGGTTACAACCGGGGAGGTTGTTAATCCAAGGATGAAGATCGCACTAAGAGCTCTTTCAGGCGGAGAAGCCTCATTTACAGCAGTGTAAGCACAAAAAGACAGAAGCTAATTTAAACAGTGGAAGCACACAAGTGTTGTTTACAATTTCTGAACTGATTAAGAGCTTCTGGACCAAGGCTATATTTATAGCCTTGGTCGGGGCGCCTGGAAGGGTTCGATCAGGGGATAAAGTTTTATCCCCAGGGCGCGCGATCGCGTAAGTCCGGGCGCCCGGAAGCATTCCGGGCGCCCCGGAGCAAAAAGTCAACTGCGGTTGACTTTTTGTCCGGTACCACTTCTCCATTAAGTCCCCGTTTCGATCCGGGTCTTCTGCTCCGGATCCGCTTGATTGGGTGATCTCTGACATCCGGAATAAGGCTCACCCGAACCCATCTTCCGGTCTTCTCGAGCGTGCTTCCCTCCGGCTTCTCGTCCCTCGGAATTGCCGCGTGCCCCTTCTCGTCCACCAGCGTACTCATCCGCAGACTTCATCCCTTGATCGCACCCCGTGCCGACCTTCGCGCTAGCTGCGTCTCTTGCTCCCCGAGCAATCTTCCGCTCCGGCTTTCGTGCCTCGGAACCATCGCGCGCACTTCCTTCTCGTCCGCCAGTGTACTCTTCCGCAGCGCCTCGTCCCTCGGACGCACCGCGTGCCGTCCTTCTCGCTAGCTGCGTCTTCCGCTCAAGTACCTGTGCTCCTAAGCTCCTGCACACTTAGACACAAGGTAAGAAAACAACAGAACCTAACTTAACTTGTTGATCACACCAAAACCAACCTTGGGGTTCCAACAGAAAGTTCCTGAGCCATACAGCTTCTTTGGCTGCCTCAGAGGCTGCCACATACTCAGCTTCCATGGTTGAGTCCGAGACGCATTTCTGCTTAACACTCCTCCATGCAATGGCTCCACCTCCTAGAGTAAACACATAGCCTGACGTAGACTTACTATTGTCCCTGTCTGATTGGAAATCCGAATCCGTGTAACCCACAAGGAGCAATTCATCTGCTTAGTAAACTAGCATATAATCTCTAGTCCTTCTCAGGTACTTCAATATATGTTTTACAGCAGTCCAATGTTCTTGTCCAGGGTTACTCTGATATCTGTTAACCATGCCCACGGCAAAACAGATATCAGGTCTCGTACACAGCATTGCATACATAAGGCTTCCTACAGCCAAAGCATAAGGGACTGCCTTCATTTCCTCCATCTCCTTTGATGTCTTTGGAGACATCTCTTTAGATAAGGCTACTCCATGCCTTAAAGGTAAGAAACCTTTCTTGGAGTTCTGCATGCTAAAACGAGCAAGGACCGTATCTATATATGAAGCTTGAGATAGGCATAACATTCTTTTCTTGCGATCCCTTACGACTTTGATCCCAAGAATGTGTGCACACTCTCCTAAGTCCTTCATATCAAATTGTTTGGACAACCATACCCTTACGTCCGATAATACCTTGACATTGTTGCCAATTAACAAAATATCATCTATGTATAGTATAAGAAATACCACCACGTTTTCGTTACACTTCTTATATACACAAGACTCATCCGGACACTGAATAAATCCATATGACTGGATTACTTCGTTAAACTGGATGTTCCAAGACCTTGAAGCTTGCTTCAGTCCATAAATGGATCGTTTGAGCTTGCACACTAGATGCTCTTTGCCCTTTTCAATGAACCCTTCTGGTTGCTCCATATGGATATTTTCTTCAAGACTTCCATTAAGGAAAGCTGTCTTGACATCCATTTGCCAAATCTCATAATCCATATGAGAAGCAATGGATAAGAGTATCCGGATAGACTTAAGCATGGCTACCGACGAAAAAGTCTCCTCATAATCGATTCCCTCTTTCTGAGTGTACCCTTTCGCAACAAGCCTTGCTTTGAAGGTTTCTACCTTCCCATCTGTCCCTCTTTTCCTTTTGTAGATCCACTTGCATCCAACGACTTTTACACCATCAGGTGGTTCTACAAGCTCACAGACCTTATTAGAGTATATAGACTCTATTTCAGAATTCATTGTCTTTTGCCAAGATACTGCATCTATATCTTGGAGTGCTTCATCATATGTCCGGGGATCAGGTTCATGTTTACCCGGGATCAAGTCAGAAGACTCTCCCAAAAACATGAATCTCTCAGGCTGCCTTACAACCCTCCCACTACGACGAGGCACCGTCTGTGGTTATGTATCATGTGTGACACGTGTTACAGTCTCTTGTGGTACTTCATCTTGTACTGTTGGTATTAAAGTAGGCGTGTCCTCTCTTATTTCTTCTAGAACTATTTCACTCATGGGCTTATGGTTCATTACATAATCTTCTTCTAAAAATCGAGCATTAGTGCTAACAATGATCTTCTGATTTTTTGGATTATAAAATAAACCACCTTTCGTTCCCTTAGGATATCTCACAAACAGACAAACTTCTGTACGTGATTTCAACTTGTCAGTATCTCCCTTCAGCACATGTGCTGGACTACCCCATATCCGGATATGATTCAGACTAGGCTTACGCCCATTCCATAATTCCATGGGAGTAGAAGGAACTATTTTAGAAGGTACCATATTCAGAATGTACACTGCTGTTTCTAAAGCATATCCCCAAAATGAATTTGGTAATTCTAAATAACTCATCATCGATCTAACCATTTCCATAAGAGTCATATTCCTTCGTTCTGCCACATCATTATGCTGGGGTGTACCAGGTGCAGACAATTGGGATTGAATCCCGACTTCTGATAAATAATTCCTAAACTCTCCAAAGAGGTATTCGCCACCACGGTCAGACCGTAGTGTCTTGATACTTTTACCAAGACGTTTCTCCACATCAGCCCTATATTCTTTGAACTTGTCAAAGCATTCAGACTTACGGCGCATCAGGTAAATGTATCCGTATCTTGAATAATCATCTATAAAAGAGACAACATATTCATAACCACCTCTTGTCTGGATAGACATAGGACCACACAAATCAGAATGAACCAGTTCAAACGCATCTTTGGCTCTATACCCCTTGGCCTTAAAAGGTCTGTTGGTCATTTTACCTTCCAAGCAGGATTCACATGTTGGAAAATTTTCCAACTCCAATGAACCCAAGAGTCCATCGGCTACAAGCCTTTGAATCCTACTTGAGTTAATATGACCAAGCCTTAGATGCCAAAGATACGTTTGGTTCATTTTCGAAGGTTCTTTTCTCTTATTAGAGTTAGAAGATGTGTTATTAATTTCCATATTTTGCTTTGTGGGAGAAATTGGATTTAAAGTATATAAATTGCCAACCAATGCACCAGAACAGATAATCACTTTATTTCTCTTTATAACCACATTGTTACTAAAGGAAACTGAATATCCATCCAAATACAGTTTAGAAACTGAAATTAAATTCTTTCTAAAACTGGGTACATAAAGACAATTTCTTAAAACCAAATTTCTATTCCTACCAAAAGATAAGTAGACGTCTTCCACTGCAATAGCCACCACCTTAGTAGCATTGCCCATGTAGACAGTTATCTCTCCATCAAATAGTCGCTGAGTTTCCTGGAACCCCTGCAGAGAATTGCAAACATGATCAGTGGTTCCCGTATCTACACACCAGTTGCTGGTAGATAACACCGCTAAACATGTTTTAACTACTAGAGCATGAGATATACCTTTATTGTTCTGATTCTTACGAGGACAGTCCGCTTTCCAATGTCCAGATTGCTTGTAGATGAAGCACTTGCCCTTCGACTTCTTCATTCCAGCTTTCTGTCCTGTACCTTGAGGTTTATTCACCTTCTTTGCTGAAAAGACATGTTTCTTCTTCTTCTTGCCTTTCGACTTAGAAGTAGAACCATTTTTAGCATAGTGAATCTGAGAACTGTGACGAAATATTCCTTCTGCTGCTTGTAGTTCTGTCAGAAGTTCCGCCAACGTATAATCTCTTTTGTTCATGTTATAGTTCAGGCGGAACTGCTCAAAACTTCTGGGTAGCGTTTGGAGAATTATATCGACCTGGGTTTCCCCATCGATTTCTCCTCCAAGGACTTATATTTCATTCAGATAAGCCATCATTTTGAGGATATGGTCCCTTACGGGTGTCCCCTCAGACATCGTGGTTGTCATTAGCTTTCTCATTGCCTCTTGCCTAGCAGTCCGACTATGGTGCCCAAAGAGTTCTTTGAGATTGTTTATTATATCATAAGTTGTTGGTAAATCTTGATGCTGATGTTGCAATACATTTGACATTGATGCCAAAATGTAACACCGCGTCATCTCATCAGCTTTTATCCATTTCTTATGATACTCAATCTCCTCTGGGGTAGAGTCACCGTCAGGTGCATCAGGGAAAGCCTCAGTTAGTACAAACTTATAGCTTTTAGCAATAAGAACAATGTCCAGGTTCCTTTTCCAATCAATATAGTTGGGTCCAGTAAGTTTGTTCTCTTTCAGTATAATGGCCAGTGGGTTGAAAGTCATCCTAAAAATCACAAAAATAACTTTGGTCAAGACTCTAAATTTAGAATAATATTGATTCCTCAAACAATACTATTTTAAATTACCAACACCTCAAATCACCGTGAATATTGCATGTCACGTTAGTGTGGACGTATACAAATTCAACATTTGTAAGAGGAGGGTGTGACCCATTAATTTTATTATCTTGTCATCCTAACTTTATGACAAATAAAATTAATAGTTGGTTTCACTTTGGTCACACAAAACAATAGCAGTGACTCCGTTTGGGAGGATACTATTGAATGCGTCTAAGTGTATACCATTACTTGATACTAAGTCCATTAAATAGGATTGTGCCCCTTCAGTTGGAGAAGATCACACGCTCCTAAATAATTTCCTATAACCATTCATAAAGGAAGTTTGATCTAGTGATCCGCAACAAACTCATCCGTTGTGGAGGGAGGCACTCAGAGCCAACACGCAAGCTTATTGCATCACTTACAAACCAATAATGGAGACCATAGGATTTATTTAAAATCCCTCTCCCACTTAGTTATTTAGAATGAGGATTTTAACCTATGCTAGCATACATCACATGCACATAAGCATCACAGTAAATAAAAGCAATAAATTTGGAAATTATTTTTCAACTATTATGGCCTTTTTCTGTTACTGTCCTCCATGTGCTCCAACCCTAGCTGCTGCCATCCTTAGCCACCGTCATCGGGTCGAGTCGTCGCATCCATCTTGCTTCTTATTCCGCTGTGCCTCTAGTGCTCCATAAGTATCACGCCTCGCAAGAATCTGATCCGCGACAAAAATAGAATTTTACATATATCGATTCTATATTCCACGAGGGAATGTACATGTAATGTAGATCGAAAATAAAATTCTAAAATCCTAGGGCTAATACAGCTCCTGCTGTATTAGTTACATATAATCATGCACACACAAAATAATGCCCTTGGCATATCCAAGGGTCCAATCACACACAACATCAATAAGTCATAATAGTTGGAGTCTGCAACCAAAGAGTTAGCACATCCTACTATTATCCTACCTAAATTATGTATGATATGTGCATAACCTATTTGAATTCTAAACACACAGAGGCAAACCCTAGCTCTGATACCAATTGTTGGTTAGTCTTAGGAAAACGTACCGGTTCCACTGTATAAAAAATTTTGTACAAGTGTCGAACCTTTCCTTAAATAACCTACTGTGTTCTTTAGAAGTTAAATTAGGAATCGCAGACGGAACTTAACATCATTGATTCCAAATTTAACTTATCTGTTCTTAATGGTTTAGATTTGAATCGCAAGCGGAACTTAATACTATTGATTCAAATCCACCTATGTTATTAATTCTATTAAATATTAATTTCCAAAATTGGCTTCCAAGACTGCATGGCGAGGCACATGACCTTCTTGGATATGGGAGCAACCACCACCGCCTAGTCAAAGCCTTTTAAGGAAAGCTAATATTTAATTTCTTTAAATAACTCTAGGTTAACCAAAAAGAACAATCAAATCACAAATTCGAAAAAGAAGAAAACACAAAATCGAAAAATAAATTCGATAAACTAGATCTAATTGCCTCTTGTATTTAGAATTCTTACAAAGAAAATAACTAGTATGATGCGGAAGAAAACTACTAGTTATACCTTCTCTTTGTAAGCTAATGACCTCGAGATCTTCTGTCATATTCCTCGCCTCGCCTTGGATGTCGTGTAGGCGACGATCCTCCAAGATGAACACCACCCAAAGGCTTCTTCCTCTTCTTCTAAAATCCGGCCACCACCACCACCAAGGAGAAGAGAGCAAAAGGGAAAAGAGAAGGGAGAGGGTCGGCCACACCAAGAGGGTCTCCAAGCAAAAGAATAAGAGTTGTGTCTCATGAAGCCCCCTCACCCCTTCTTTTATATTACTTACCCAAGGCAAATAAGGAAAAACTTTTTACAAAAAAAATAAAATCATCCTCTAGTTTTTCCTTTTCCCT
Organism: Zingiber officinale; assembly: GCF_018446385.1. Classification (NCBI taxonomy): domain Eukaryota; kingdom Viridiplantae; phylum Streptophyta; class Magnoliopsida; order Zingiberales; family Zingiberaceae; genus Zingiber; species Zingiber officinale. The sequence continues at coordinate 78,987,431 of NC_055989.1, forward strand.
TTTTATTTTTCCTTTTCTTTCCTATTGATTGAATCAATCACTAACATTAATTTTTGTGATGATTTTTTATTTTTAATTATGGTCCGCCACTTGCTTGGGCACCAAGCAAGGTGGCCGGCCACCTCATCAAGAGGAATAAGGAAAAAAATATTTTTTTAAATTTTACAAGAAGTAATTCTCTTATAAAATTTACAAGCTCTCTTTCCTAAAGTAGGAGTTAAAAAAGGAAAGTTTCTAAAAATTAAAACCATGTTTTAAAATTTAAAAACTCTCTTATAAAATTTCCTTTTTTAACATGATGATAGAAAATTTTAATTTTAAAACTTATCTTCCTTTTTTTTTTCTTAAACCATGAGAATGGTTAAAAAAGGAAAGTTTTAAAACTTTTAAAACTCTCTATTAAAACATGTGACCTAATTTAAATAAGGAAAGTTTTGAAAATTAAAATATCTCTTTTAAAACTTATAGTTTTCTACAAAGAGAAGATTTTAAAAATTCAAAACAACCCTCCCTTTTTAAATTATTGTGGTCGGTCCCTTCATGCTTGGTCACCAAGCAAAGGGTCGGCCCCTATAGAAGAGGATGTGGCTGGCCCTTGCTTGGTCACCAAGCATTGGACCGACCCACTTCTTGGGCACCAAGAAGAGTCTTACATTTGGATGGACTTGAGGCTACAATGAGGCTACGATAGGGACCTTGAGGAGAAATTGGTTTTGGCCTTCTGATGAGCTTGAGTATCCCGTGCTCGCCCCGAACACACAACTCAAGTTCATCGATAATAACTCATTCCACTAGAGAGTTATTACCGCACTACCGCACTAATCCCAAATTACATTATGGGCTCCTTCTTATCATGAGTGTGTTAGTCTCCCTGTGTTTAAGATTACGAATGTCCACTAATTAAGTAAGTTACAGACAACTCACTTAATTAATATCTAGCTCCAAGAGTAGTACCACTCAACTTCATTGTCATGTCAGACTAAGTCCACCTGCAGGGTTTAACATGGCAATCCTTATGAGCTCCTCTTGGGGGCATTCTTAACCTAGATAACTAGAACACAGATTCCTTCTATAATCAACAACACACACTATAAGTAATATCATTTTCCAACTTATCGGGCATATTGATTTATCGAGCTAAACCTCACCCTTTGATAAGTCAAAGAAATAAATATTAAATATATGTGCTTATTATTATATTAGGATTAAGAGCGCACACTTCCATAATAACTAAGGTCTAGTTCTTTTATTAAGTCAGTACAAAAAGAACTTACCTAAATGGTCCTACTCAATACACTTAGAGTGTACCAGTGTAACTTATTAATCAAGATAAACTAATATTTAATTTACACTACGACTATTCCGATGGTTTATTCCTTTCTATCTTAGTCGTGAGCAACTATTTATAATTTATAAAAAACCGATAACATAATCTTCTGAGTGTGACACCACACTCCATGTTATCTACTATATAAATTAATTGAACAATTACATTTAACAAATAAATATAGATATTGACCAAATATGATTCTTTTATTTCAAAATAAATGTTTACAAAAGGTAGGATTTTAGTATACATTCCAACATAATCGTCTTGAAGCCGATCGGATTTAAGTTGGAAGTCATGTCCACGTGAGGTGGGGAGCCAAGCCTCGTTGAAGTCCGATCACATAGGCCGGTCGGGTTTATGTTGGAAGTCATATCCATGAGAAGGGGTGAACTAAGCTCCGACAATCCGACCGGCTCTATGGCCGATCGAGCTTATGTTGGGAGTCATGCCCATGAGAAATAGGGAATTGAGCCCCGAATATCCGACCAACTCTATGGCCGATCGGGCTTATGTTGGGAGTCATGCCCATGAAAAGTGGAAAACTAAGCCCCGGAGGTCCGACCGGCTCTAGGGCTAGTCGAAATTATATTGGGAGTCATGTCTATGAAAAGTGGGGAACTAATCCCCGGAGGTCCGACTAGCTCTAGGGCGGGTCTTATGTTGGAAGTCATGTCCATGAGAAGTGGAGAACTAAGACCTTGAGATCTAATCGGCTCTAGGGCCGTGAGAAGTGGAGAATTGAGCCTCGAAGATCCGACCAGCTCTAGGGCCGGTCAAGTTTATGTTGGGAGTCATGCCCATGAGAAGTGAAGAATTTGAGCTTCGGAGATCTGACCAACTATAGGACCGGTTGAGCTTATGTTGGGAGTCATACCTATAAGAAATGAGAAACTGAGCCCCAGAGGTCTAACCGGCTATAGTGTTGGTCGGATGTATATTGGGAGTCATGCCTATAAGAAGTGGGGAACTGAGCCCCGGAGGTTTGACCGGATATAGTGTCAATCGTATTTATGTTGGGAGTCATGTCATGAGAAGTAGGGAACTAAAACCGGGAGGTCCAACCGACTCTAAGGCCGATCGAATTTATGTTGGGAGTCATGCCCATGAGAAGTGGGGAACTGAGCCTCGGAGATCCAACTAGCTCAAAGGTCAATCGGGTTTACATTGAGAGTCATGCCCATGAGAAGTGGGAAACTGAACCCTAGAGATCTGAACGGCTCTAGAGCTGGTCGGGCTTATATTGGGAGTCATTCCCATGAGAAGTGGGGAACTGAGCCCCGGAAGTTAGACCGGCTATAGGGCCGGTCAAGTTTATGTTATGAGTCATGCCCATGAGAAGTGGAAACTAAGGCCCGAAGGTCCGACCAGCTCTAGCGTCGGTTGGGTTTATATTGAAAGTCATGCCCATGAGAAGTGGGAAATTGAGCCTCAAAGGTCCAATCAGCTCTAGGTCAATCGAGTTTATGTTGGGAGTCATGCCCATAAGAAGTGGAAAACTGAGCCATAGATATCCGACCAGATTTAGGGTCGGTCATCCTTTTGTTGGGAGTCATGCCCATGAGAAGTGAAGAACTGAGCCCCGGAGGTCCGACCGACTATAGTGCCGATCGGGTTTATGTTGGAAGTAATGCCCAAGAGAAGTGGGAAATTGAGCCCTAGAGGTCCAATCGACTGTAGTGTCGTCGAATTGATATTGGGAATCATGCCCATGAAAAGTGGAGAATTGAGTCCTAGAGGTCCAACTGGCTATAGGTCCAACTGGCTATAGTGCTGATCGGATTTATGTTGGGAGTCATGCCCATCAGAAGTGGAGAACTGAGCCCCAGATGTTCGACTAGCTCTAGGGTCGATCGGGTTTATATTGAGAGACATGTCCATCAAAAGTGAGGAACTGAGCCCCGAAGGTCCAACCGGATATAATGTCGGTTTGGTTTATGTTGGAAGTCATGGCCATGAGAAGTGAAGAACTGAGCTCCGAAGGTCCGACCAACTATAGGGTCGATCGGGTTTATGTTGAGAGTCATACCTATGAAAAGTGGAGAACTAAACCCTGGAGGTCCGACCGACTTTAGAGTCGATCGAGATTATATTGGGAGTTATGTCCATGAGAAGTGGGGAATTGAGCCCCAAAGGTACGACCGGTTATAAGGCCGGTCAAGTTTTTGTTGGGAGTCATGCCAACGAAAAGTGGGAAACTAAGGTCCGGAAGTCTGACCAACTCTTGGGTCAGTCGGATTTATGTTGGCAGTCATGCCCATGAGAAGAGGGGAACTGAGCCCCGCAAGTCCGATTGGCTCTAACGCCGGTCAAGTTTATGTTAGGAGTCATGCCCATGAGAAGTGGGGAATGGAGCCCTGAAGGTTTAACCGACTTTAGGGCCAGTCGGATTTATATTAGGAGTCATATCCATGAGAAGTGGGTAACTGAGCCCCGAAGGTCCGACTGGTTCTAGCGCCTTTCGGGTTTATGTTGGGAGTCATTTTTTTTGAGAAATGGGGAACTGAACCCCGTAGGTCCGACCAACTCTAGGGACGATCAGGTTTATGTTGGGAGTCATGCCCATGAGAAGTGGGGAACTGAGCTCCGGAGATTCGACTGACTCTAGGGTCAATTGGGCTTATGTTGGAGTCATGCCCAAGAGAAGTAAGAAACGAAATCCTAGAGGTCCGATCGGTTATAGTGTTGGTCAGGTTTATGTTAGGAGTCATGCCCAAGAGAAGTTGGAAACTAAGCCACGAAGGTCCGACCAACTATAGTATCGGTCAGGTTTATGTTAGGAGTCATGTTCATGAGAAGTAGAGAATTGAATCCCAGAGATCCGGTCGGCTCTAGGGTCGGTTGGGTTTATGTTGAGAGTCATGCGTGGGGAACTAACCCCCGAAAATCCTATTAGCTCTAGGGTCGGTCAAATTTTTGTTAGGAATTATGCCCATAAGAAGTGGGGAGTTGAGCCCTGGAGATACGACCGACTATAAGGTTGGTCAGGTTTATGTTGGGTGTCATGCTCATGAGAAGTGGAAAGTTGAGCTTCATAGGTACGACCGGCTCTAGGGGCGATCAAGTTTATGCTGGAAGCCTTGCCTATGAGAAGTGGAGAGTAGAACCCTGTAGGTCCAACCGGCTCTAGAGCCGATAAAGTTTATGCTGTCAACCTTGCTCATGAGAAGTAAGGGGCTAAGCCCCGTTGGAAGTGATCTGTTAAGATACATAGATCTTGACTTTGACTGTCACATTACATTGACCTTAATTGTCACATATTCTTGCCTATCGACTCCACATTACCTTTGGGGTCACTAACAACAAGTCATATCATTCGGTATCTAACTTATATTGAAGGAGAGATTAAAATTTTTGAGCAAACTCATCCTGATCAATATCATCGATCTCATAATAAGATACATATACAAATAAGTAAATTATAGGAGACATTTACTTTGCATTAAAAGGTCAACCACTTAAGCATTATTTTATCATCAGCTAAAAATTGACTCCAGGATCTATTGAAATAAGTATTCATGAAGATAGTAACTGTGTCAACTCGCGGGACTATAGATATTAAAATTTTGATTTCAAGGCAAAAGATCGAATTTTGTAGCCAATCAGGGAACACATCAAACCTATGGATGAAGCAACCAATGGCGTGCCACCGCCACCATGGTTCTCCCGTGGGCAAACGATTAGAGTCGCCTACGCGAGCAGTCGATCGTGACGCCTTGCTCGAGTGGCCATGCAGGACCGCGTGAGGCAATCGGGCAGGGAGGCTGATGTATTTCGTGCCGTTCCTGAGACAGGCGTAAGCCGAGAAGTCACGGTCGAGGGTTCCGACCTCAACAGTGGCGATCTAGGGGTATCGTTCACCCCGCCGAGCAGGCAGCGAAGATGCCACAATCCGCAGCGGCAAAGGGCGGCATGGCCATGGCTTGGACAGTTGGAAGTGACGATGAAAGAAGAAAGCCGCATGAGTCGACTGGGAAGGGAGGCCGGCAGTGCCCATAGCTTGCACAGTTGTAAGTGAAGATGTGACGAAAGAAGAAGGAATTCGCTTCCGTTCATTTTGGACGGATAAAAAAAACAATCCAAAATCGATCGATGGATTTATAAATCCGTATTTTATCCTAAATAAACTATGGAAAAGATGAGTAATCCCTCCCTGTTGAAATAAACATGTACTTTTCGTGTGAAAATTTTCACTCAGTTTTAGATCCATCCTCCCAAGTAAACAAAGCATAAATCCGAAATCACTGCAGTGTTCACAGGCTTGAATTCAAGACGGAGTAATAAAATTCAAATAATGATGAACAGAACAAGGCAACTACGGTACACAAAGTTCCAGTAAAGTACTACAAGGAGAGTACACCTTATTACACACTGTTTCATAGATCTCTCGACGCTAATGGACCACACTTGCAAGGTAGAGACACAAGCACAGACTGGTTAAGGACACCTCAAGAGAACACCTCTGCTACTGCAAATTCATTATCGTAAGGACACCCCAAGAGAACACCTCTGCTACTGCAAATTCATTATCGTAAGGACACCTCAAGAGAACACCTCTGCTACTGCAAATTCATTATCGTGGTGCTTTAAGTCTGCAACAAAACACCGACAAGTAAACAGTTCATTCTTGTAGTAAGAAGCAAATTTTGCAACCTAACCTACAAATGTATGAAGAGCTGGGTGAAATCATATATGCAAGAATAGTTTCACAGACTGATGGATATATATCATTGTTATGGAAGTCGTGGAGAATGGTCAGGTTCTCCATTCTTAAACACTATGCACAGAAGTCATTGTATGCAAAAATTGTAAAGTAAAATAAACCTAAAGTGGGAACCTTTATGGTAGACTGGATCAAATCTTTAAAGAATCTGTTTGGTATGGATTTGACATCTGTAAGCTACAAGATGGAGCACTACCAGTAGAGGCGGAACCAATTTCTAGAATTTCTGACAAAATAATAACTATGAACCAGAAAATTGACTAGGGACTGACATCGCAGCAGAGGGATGTCAAGATGAATCTTCTGCTCCCAGAAGGAAGTGAGAGGTTTACCTAGGGTTTTCTTAGATAAAAGGTACCAAACTGGTTTAACCTGACAATAAATCATACGTCAAAGGAATAAGTGTTAAGATCCACCCATTTCTAAAGAACTCTTTTTCTAGATTAGTCAGATTAGCTAGTGTGATACTTTAGGTAAGGATTCACCAAGTCCATGAAAAACCAAAACCAAACAAGAATGAATACCGTCAGAAACTGAAATTTATATTAGAAAATCTGAGTGAACTGTTAGGGTTTTCAAACCAACAAACAAGAAAAAAACATACATATTAGCAAAAAAGACAAGATTCGAGGTACAAATATCAATATGCATATAGCCATATACTAGTCAAATGCAATTGGGAGCAACCAAACCAAGTTAGGTGAGTTTGCACGCATCTAGTAGTCAAATGCCTCATGCGCCTAGCACTGAGGAAAAGCAAAGCAGTTGGATTCTACATCTAGGTAATCCAGGAGTCGAAGGGTTTTGATAGGGTCTCAAACTCAGGCATCAGTCCATTAGGTGCACATAAACAAAGCACAAAGGTGCTGGACACATTTATAAGTTCTATGTTAAGCAAACATAACAAGTTTGACCCACCCTACTCTTCTATATAATGGGAAATAGAAAATATATGACATGAGAATTTCTCATCAATAAAACAAATAACAAGAATATCAGGTCAAGTACCAATATCAGCCAGGACAGAACACAAAAAAGGAATAAGGGAGAAATATTTTTCATTCTTATTGGTCCTTTCTCACGCAAACATCAAAAACAGTGATGATTATTCTGTTTCTTTAGTAGCTCAGTGCCTAGCACCAAATCTACAATTTCTTTAATTCTCTGTCTATCACCAAAATGTTTTATTTTATTTTCCCTTTTTGGATGAATAATTTCCTTTTTATTTAAAGAGGAGGAGAAGGCTCCATCATGACTTACGAATCAGCAAAATCTGCACCTGAGTTCTTTTATTATTCTTCACAGTTAAATAATAAGCACTTTAAACAGAAACAATCCCACATTTCTTTCAACTAAAGTGGTCTATGGTCAACTGCAATGCTTTACATTTATTGCATTATAGATTTTACAGTAAGGACAGGTATTTTTTTTCTTTTATTCTGGATTTATTTTGGGATGGCAGTGTCATTAAATATTTAGAAAGGAAAATTTCCTAGTTGTCTCATGTGACCCAGAGTTCAAGCTATAATTTCATATGAATCTTCACAGGGAAAGGAAACTTTCCTAGTTGTTTCGTATGACCTAAGTTGAAGGCATAATCTAATATGAATCTTCACTTACAAAGGTCCTCTAGAAGAAAGATTTCGGTCCTTCATACCCGCCATATCATATTCTCTACACTGAGAGTACAATCAGTAAGAGAAACAAATAGATCCACCAGACCTGGAAATGCATGCCATTTTAAGTTGTTTACGAGTATAACATCTTGAGAGCACTTTTTGCCTAGGCATTATAAGTTTAGTAGTTTTAACTTAAGGTATTCACTTACAATAGAGAGATTTAACTTATCGTTTTAATTGATTTTGTTCAAACATTCTATTGACAACAGATGTTATCCCCCGTGTTTTATTGAACTTTATCTTCAAGAACAGCTCCGTCAATCAACATTCTCCCAATTAAAAAAAAAAGGAATTGGACAGGAAGACATGATCAATTCCACAATCACCTAACAAAAAAATTGCATGTTAGCATTTCAAGGAACATACATAACGCTAGCATAAGGTCAAAGGATTGCTTTTTTTTTTTCTTTAGGCCAGAAGTGGAAAGAATTGATTTTATTGCATCAAAACAAAAACATGTTTTTCTATATACTTCAATCGATAATAATTACCATGTATAAGCTGAATTCACGCAGACCTCCAGTACATCATACCAAGATTTTAGTTTTCAACGATAAGAAAAGTTCTTACCTTCAATTAGATGGCGCAGCAATCATACCGGCCTTCCTTGCGTAAGCAAAGATCCCTCCGGCCTCAATAACGGGTCCAGCATCCCCAATCGGCTTCAACTTGTACTCCTTTCCGGTAGTATGATTGATCAGCCGATTCTCCCCAAGCTCTACCGTCACGATATCCCCTGTGGTGCACTCCTTCCACAATCCGACCCTTTCACATTCCACCGGGTAGATCTCTCCGGTGGCCACCGAGTTACGGAAGAAGATCCTGGCATAGGACTCGGCAATGACGGCCCGGGAGCCTGCAGCACCGAGGGCGACGGGGGCGTGCTCGCGAGAGGAACCGCAGCCAAAGTTAGCCCCGGCGATGATGATGGGGAAGCCAGTTTTCGTGGCGCCGGAGGCAATAAAAGGAGTAGAATAAGCGGCGGATGGGAGGCCGATAAAGGCGTAGGATCCGAGCTTCTCGTATTCGTCGGGCTTGGAGGGGACGAGGGTGAGGTACTCCGCCGGGATGATCTGGTCGGTGTCGATGTTATCTCCGAGGACGTAGCACGGGCCGTGGAAAGTAGCAGTAGAAGCATCTACCTTAGAGGAGGCAGAAGCGGCGCAATGGCGGTGGATGGGGCTGTATTTTGGGGCCCAAAGGGAAGGGAGGGTTAGGGGAGAAGAGGAGAGGCGATGGTGGAAGGAGAGACGGGGGCGGCAAGACGAGAGGAAGGGAGCGTGGTGGTTGCAGGCATAGAAGGAAGTCTTTACCGTCGACGGTGTCGCAGCGATCGCCGCCGCCGCCATCGCCGTAGTCGCCATGTTTGAGTCGGATGTGAAACTGTGAAGCTCGCTGCCTCCGACCATAAATAAGCGTTTTGGGTTAAATTGGGCCTTGGACCCAATCATGTTGGGTTATTTGGGCCTGGGAAATGATAAGTTTCAATTTACTCTATGCTTTACGTTGTTTGTCGAAGTGCCCCCCAAATTTTACATATTTTGAAGCTCTCATGTCCACGTGGCCAATTTGTATTAGCTGCATCGGCAAAGGTGTTTCGTGTCGCGGTCAAAATTGAACAGAGGCTTCGGTCACTCCTTTCTCTCTTCTTCCTTCCATCGGCGAAGAAGCGGGTGGAGCGAGGCCTCCACCGCGCTGCCCCTTCTCGCCGGTCCGATCTCCCGGCTTCGTCCCTCTCCGGCGATTGATCCGATCGATGCCTCTTTACCTGCCCCGATTTCTGAACAGGAAGTACTGACAATGCGTATGCGAAACTAGTGAGATCGGGCTCTTCCGCTCTTCGTTCGCCGATCCCGTCTAATATGCCCTCCGTTGTTTCCAAGTCCTATTTTCCTAGGACGTTGATTGATGAGGACGGAGACGGGATCGGAAACGGAAGCGGCAAGACGCATCTCTACTTGAACATTTACGATATCTCGCCGGTGAATAAGTACCTATATTATTTGGGGATCGGTATCTTCCATTCTGGGATTGAAGGTTCGACTTCAAGGGCTCTGTTTGATTTTTGACTATCTGTCTCGTAATCTTCGTAAGGATTGAATGTTTTTCGCTTTTCTTGTACAAATTGCATTTTATCAGGAATTCTAAGAAGTTGCAATTGATATACAAGTTGTTTCTTGTGACAGTTTAAAGCGATTCCATCACAAACTTTCACTTCTTTTAGGTTCAATTCTTCATAGAACAAAACTAATCTGCTTGTGCTTTTCCTATCATTGTTGAAACTAGATGTAAATCATATCTAACTTCTATGTTGTAAAAAAAACAATCTTTTGCACTTGTTTGCTATCAATTTCATAGGCTTCTAAATTTGTGTTATCAATTTCATATTTTTCAAAAAATTTGCTAACTCATTGACTTGCTAGGATCAACCACTGATTCAAAATGTTCAAATCCAAGTTAATAGGAGCTCACTTATCCATATAAAACTTTTTGATTAGCCATTAACTCATGATGTCATGTGGGATTAAATTTAGGCGTTACAATTTAAGTACAACTCGTAATGTTGCTCATTTACCAATCATTCTGAATGATGATGATCCCTTATCCATCATACTTCTAATTTGATAGCTCACAATTTGACAATTCTGCTCTTTTGTTCCTGTGAAGTTCATGGCATGGAATATGGATTTGGAGCACATGATTTTTCGATGAGCGGGGTATTTGAAGTGGAGCCAAAAAGCTGTCCTGGATTCATCTTCAGACGATCTGTGTGGCTGGGCACCACGAACATGTCTCGCTCAGAATTTCGCTTATTTATCGAAGATCTTTCTGAGAAGTACTATGGTGATACCTACCATTTGATGGACAAGAACTGCAACCATTTTACAGAGGAAGTAAGCATGCAGCTGATAGGGAAGCCAATTCCAGGATGGGTGAATAGACTAGCTAACATTGGTAAGTATTTTGATCAGATCAATGTATTCTCTAGTTTTGAATTTTTGACATAGTAACTGACGTGGAGATTGTGAAGTGTAGGCTCATTCGGCAGCTGTATTTTACCAGAACACATCCGTATCGAAACAGTCAGAGACTTATCACCTCGTCCATCTTCTTCTGGTGAGTTTGCTAAGTTTACACTTCCTTTTGTTTCTCCGAAAGATCAACAAAGTCAATCTAGTTTTGGGGTCTAAGTTTTCAAAACCAGATTAGACTGGATTAATGCATCCAGGAATCAGCGGCAACACTGGTTCAGTAGAATTAGTGTAGAGATCACATTCAATCCAGTTTCAAAATGGATCAACCAACTGGTTGTGATCTTGTCATAGTTATAAAACTTGGACTGGACTGCTTGTTGATTGTGAAAAATCAAACTTGGATTGGACTGACTGCTTGTTGGTTGTGATCTTGTCATAGATCTTGTCATAGTTATAAAACTTGGACTGGACTGCTTGTTGATTGTGAAAAATCAAACTTGGATTGGACTGTGCTTGTTGGTTCTGATCTTGTCATAGTTAAAATGATCTTGCAGTTTTAATATTGTTGTTTTACTTCTTACACATTTATAAGTAAAGTCGATTCACTCCACCATTACTATTAACAGCTGCTGGGATGAATTGACAAAACTTTGAAAGTGTGGGGTAAAACTATTATTGTAAAATTACAATGGTCATTTTAACTAAACTCGAGAAAGTGTTGGAAATTGACAAAAATATTTGGAAAGGCAGAAAAATGCTAGGGGGTAAAATGAAGTGATATTTTCTTATGTTATGAAATGCCATTAGATTGATGTTTGATTCTATTTGCAATTTAATTGATTGAATTATTGGCTGTGGTGATCCAAAGTTCATTGAATTCAGGTTCTAAAACTATGTCGTCACCAACTAATATCTAAAAAATTGTTTGCAAATTGCAGATGGTTCGGACATATTTGATTTGTCATGCCTACAGGGATTGGACAGAGAGAATCAGACCATCAATGTTTCATGAAACCAAACAATGCCTTTGTGCATTCGAATGATAAGCCGCCAAAGATTTGCTAGAGAAAACCTTTTATTGCATTTGACATTGCTAAAAGAATTGCCTCATTATTCCTGTTCACTGTAAATGTTAACCTTTTCTGATACGTGAACATGAAGTATTGTCATAGATGGCTTGTTCAATTTTGTGTTGTTTTCATTGTTTAAATGTTTTATCATTGTTTTCATGCGTTGAAATTGTTGTACATTAAGCACACTTAGCTTTGAAAATTGCTGCATATTTAACTGCTAACATGAGATTTTCAGGTAAGTTTGGAGTTTTTTTTCAGGGTTTTTAGGTAAATTCTTCCTCAATTCACTACAAAAAAACAATGATTTAGGGACGAATATTTTTCGTCCTAAAATCGTAACAAGTTTGGCGACAAAAATAAAATTCGATCCAAATTAGCAACAAAATCTGTAACAAAATATTTTCGTCGTAAATTCCCAACGAAAATTATTTTCGTCACAAAATTCGTCCCAAATTGAAATTTTTTAAAAAAATATTAAAAAAAGTTATAAGGGGCAAACGAATCTGGGATTCATCTCAGAATCGAAATTTTTAAAAAAAGGACAAATAATCGGAAGCTTTAAATATGGATCTAAAGATATCAAAATTTCATGATACAAGTTCCTATGTGTTCGTATCATTCTCCTGATCGTAAAAATACCCTCATCTATAATTTTGACCTAATATTTTGAATGTGGTGATTTTTTAACCCGAATTTGATGTAACGACACTTTGCTTTCCAAGAATCATACCAAGGTTCTTGGAACTCAAAATGAATCATTCCATTGTGTCCTTAAATTCCTTGACTTGAGTTTTCAAATTGAAATTTTCTTCCATTAGGTGTTGGACCTGAGTTGAAGTTCCAATTTGAGTTGGCTCAGTCAAGGAACTTAGGTTTGTCACTTCCTGAAGGGTTGTTATCTCCTTTTGGAATAACTTGATCCGAATATTAGACTCTAATTTGTGCATCAAATAATTTATTAAACCATTCAACTTATCTAGTAGAGGAGAACTTGTAGTGTTGTTTGGTCCTTCGGAAATGGATATAGATCCATGATTTCTCTCGGACTTGACCTTTGATTCAATCTTGGGCTTTGACTCGGATTTGATCTCGACAATGTGAGCTTGTACCAGTAGAGCAAGGAAGCTCACCTAAACTTGTTCTTCTTTTTCAAAGTCTTTTAATGACTCGGACCACGTTACTTCCAGAGCCTTCCTTCTTCTTTGCATTTTGTTTGGACATTCCGGCTTGTAGTGCCCCTTTTGATTATACCCGTAGCAGGTCACTTCTGATTTGGGCTTCGTGGTCTGATTCAGATTCAGCTGCTTATTCTTAGATTGGATCATCTTTTTCTTCTCAAGCATTTTCCGAACTAGGTTGACTAGTTTGGCGGTGATCTCGTCTTCGTCTTTGGAATTTGATTCGTCTTCATATTTGTGTTCAGGTTGGTACTTGGGTTTCACCTTCTTGTTTGTGAACTTTCCTGCAAGTAACGCAATATGTTTCTCAACCATAATAACATTAGTTTGTTCATGCAATTCAAACTTAGAAAATAACTCATCTAATCTTATTAATAAAAGATTTTTGGAAACTTTATAAGCATCTACTATGGATGCCCATAAAATGTTCCTCGGAAAAGTATTTAAGTGTACCTTATGATGTCTCGATTCTCCACTTTCTGATCGATCGTGCAAAGGCCGTTGAGGAGATCTTGGATCCATGCATGCAGCAGACTCACCGATTCTCCTTCCTACATTTTAATATTATATAATTTATTTAAAATTAAATCTATTTTTGATACCTTAGTGTTGGAAGTTCCTTCTGTTAGAGTGTATACTAAAACCCTAGCTTTTGTAAACATTTACTTTGAAATAAAGAATCACATTGATCAAATATCTACATTTATATGCTAAGTGTAGTTGTTCAATTAATTTATATTGTAGATAACATGGTGTGTGGTGTCACACACAGAAGATCATGTTATCAATTCCTTATAAGTTATAAATAGTAGCTCATGACTAAGATGTATAGGAATAAACCATTGGAATAGTCATAGTGTAATTTGGTATTAGTTTATCTTAACTATAAAATTACACTAGTACACTCTGAGTGTATTGAGCAGGACAATTTGAGGTAGTTTCTTTTTATACTGACGCTTTAAGAAAACAAGACCTCTGTTATTATGGAAGTGTGTACTCTTAATCATGATATAATAACAAGCACGTATACTTAATATGTATTTCTTTAATTTATCAAAGGGTGTGATTTAGTTCGATAAATCAATATGCCCGATAAGTTGAGAAATGATATTATTTATATGGTGTGTTGTTAATTATAGAATGAAACCGTGTCCTAGAAATCTAGGTTGATGATGTCCCCTTGAGGAGCTCATAAGGATTATCATGTAAACCCTGCAGGTGAACTTATTCCAACATGACAATAAGGTTGAGTGGTACTACTCTTGGAGCTAGATATTAATTAAGTGAGCTGTCAGTAACTCATTTAATTAGTGGGCATTCGATATCTTAAACACAGGGAGATTAACACACTCATGATAAGAAGGAGCCCATATAGTAATATGGGATTGGTGCGGTAGTTCAATAATAACTCTTTAGTGGTATGAGTTATTATTGATGAACTCGAGTTGGGTGTTCGGGGCGAACACAGGAAGCACAAGTTCATCGGGAGACCAAAACCAATTCCTCCTCTCGGTCCCTGTCGTAGCCTCTTATTTATAAAGTCTTATACCCACCTATACCCAACTTCTTATCTACTTTAAGGTGGCCGGCCAAGCCTAGCTTGGAGCCCAAGCTAGGGTTGGCCAAACCAAGGAGAGATGGGTTCAAGTGGTGGCCGACCCTAGCTTGGAGCCCAAGTAGGTGGCCGGCCACAATAAAAATAAAAGGGATTTTAATTTTAAAATTTTTCCTTATGTGGAAGCCATGATTTAAAAGAGAGTTTTAAAATTAAATTTTTTCTTTTATAGTTTCTACAAAGGATTAAGAGAAAGGTTTGATATCTTTCCTTATTTGTAGTTAAAAGGAATATTTTAATTTTTGGAGAAAACTTTCTTTAATTGTAATCATCCACATGTTTTAATAGAGAGAATTTAATTTATAAAAGTTTTCTTTTATAACCAACTATGAAGGGAATTTTAAAAGATAAATTTTTATTTTAAAAATTTCCGGAAACAAATTAGGAAGTTTTAATTTTGTGTTTAAAACTTTCCTTATTTGGAGGACTTGTAGTGGCTGGCCATTGAAAGGTTTATAAGGAAGTTTTTAATTAAATTTTCCTTCTTAAACATTGGCAAGGAAAATAAGGAAATTTTAATTATAAAACTTTCCTTATTTGCCAAGACCAGGGAATATAAAAGAGAGGGTAGAGGTGCCTCACCTAACAACACATCTATTATTCCTCTCCTCTCTTCCTTGGTGGTGGCCGGCCCTCATACTTCCTCTCCTCCTTTTCTTCTTCTTTGGTGGTTGGCGACATCAAATCTCAAGGAGATTTTGGTGGTCAGATTTACTTGGAGAAGAAGTAGAG
Organism: Zingiber officinale; assembly: GCF_018446385.1. Taxonomy (NCBI): domain Eukaryota; kingdom Viridiplantae; phylum Streptophyta; class Magnoliopsida; order Zingiberales; family Zingiberaceae; genus Zingiber; species Zingiber officinale. The sequence goes on from NC_055989.1 coordinate 79,002,733, forward strand.
AAAGGAGGCTTTGTTTCTTAGCATCCCTTTGAGCTTGGTTGGTGGCCGAAGTTCTTCATTTCAAGGAGATTGTTGGTGGCCAAAACTTGCAAGAAGAAGAAGGAGGCTTGGGTGGATTCTCATCTCGGTAGATCGTCACCCACACAACTTCCGAGATAAGAAGAGGAATACGATAGAAGATCATAAGGTCTATAAGTTACAAAAGGTATAACTAATTGTTAGTTTCCGCATCATAACTAGTTTATTCTTTTGTTTAGATCTTGAAATACTAAACACAAGAGGCTAACGATTCTAGGTTTCGGATTTATGATTTGATCTTGTGTTTCTTTTGTTTTTTCAATCTTGTGATTCGATTATTCTTATTGGTTAAACCTAGGGTTACTATAAGGAGATTAAATATTGAATTTCGTTGAAAGGTTTTGTCTAGGAAGTGGTGGATGATCCCATACCCAAGAAGGCCTAGTGCCTCGCCATGTTTAACCTGGAAGTCGATCTCTGAAATAAATATTTAATCAAATTTGTAACATGGGTGGATTTGGATTAATAATGTTAAGCATCGTTTGCAATCCGAGTCTAAATCTCTAAGAACAGATAAGTTGAATTTGGAATCAATAATGTTAAGTTCTGTTTGCGATTTCAAATTTAATTTCTAAAGAACACAATAGGTTGTTAGGAAAGGTTTGGGACTTGTACAAAATTTTTATACAGGGGAACCAGTATGATATTCCGAGTAGCAACCAACAATTGGTATCAGAGCTAGGGTTTGCCCCTGTGTGTTTGGTTTTCAGTTTAATTATGCACATGTCATACATAATTAGGCAGGATAATAGTAGGATATGCTAACTCTGTGGTTACAGGCTCCAACTATTATGACTTATTGCGATTGTGTGTGATTAGATCCTCGGACATGTCGAGGGCATTTTATGTATGTGTATGATTATATGTATTAAATATAGCAGGAGCTGTATTACTTTTAGAATTTTACATTTTTGTTTCGATCTAAATTACATGTACATTCCCTTGTGGAATATAGGATCGATAAATGTAAAATTTTATTTTTGTCGCGGATCGTATCCTTGCGAGGTGTGTACTATTTGAGGACTAGAGGCGCAGCGGAATAAGAAGCAAGATAGATGCGACAACTAGACCCGATTGCAGTGGCTAAAGATGACAGTAGCTAAGGTTGGCAGCACATGGAGGACAGTGATGGAAAAAGCCATAATAGTTAGAAAATTAATTTTCATATTTATTGCTTTTATTTACTGTGATGTGTGTGTGCATGTGATGTGTGCTTGCATGATAAAATTTCTCACCTTAAAAAACTAAGTGGGAGAGGGATTTTAAATAAATTTCATGGTCTCCATTACTGGTTTGAAAGTGATGCAAACAAACTTACGTGTTGGCTCTGAGTGCCTTCCTCCACAACGGATGAGTTTGTTTGCGGGTCACTAGATCAAACTTCCTTTTATGGATGATTATAGGAAATTATTTAGGAGCGTGTGATCTTCTCCAACTGAAGAGGCACAATCCTATTTAATGGACTAAGTATCAAGTAATGGTATACACTTAGACGCATTCAATAGTATCCTCCCCAATGGAATCACTGCTATTTTTTGCGTGACCAAAGGAAAACCAACTATTAATTTTATTTGTCATAAAGTTAGGATAACAAGATAATAAAATTAATGGGTAAAACCTCCTCTTACAAATGTTTGAATTTGTATACGTTCACACTAACGTGGCATGTAAAATTCACGGTGTTTTGAGGTGTTGGTAAATTTAAATAGTATTATTTGAGGAATCAATATTATTCTAAATTTAGAGTCTTGACCAAAACTTATTTTGTGATTCTTAGGATGACTTTCAACCCACTGACTATTATACTGAAAGAGAACAAACTTACTGGTCCCAATTACATAGATTGGAAAAGAAACCTGGACATTGTCCTAACTGCTGAAGGCTATAAGTTTGTACTGTTAGAGGTCTGCCCTAATGTGCCTAATAGTGATTCTAGTGAAGAGGAGATTTAGTATCATAAGAAATGGGTAAAGGCAGATGAGATGGCGCGGTGTTACATTTTGGCTTCAATGTCAAATGTGCTGCAACATCAGCATCAGGACTTACCAACTACTTATGATATGATGAACAATCTCAAGGAACTCTTCGGACACCAGAATCAGGCTGCCAGGCAAGAGGCAATGAAAAAATTAATAACAGCCACCATGTCAGAGGGGACACCCGTAAGGGATCATATCCTAAAGATGATGGCTTACTTGAACGAAATACAACTCCTTGGAGCTGAAATCGATGGGGAAACCCAGATCGATATTATTCTCCAAACGCTACCCAGAAGTTTTGAGCAGTTCCGCCTGAACTATAACATGAATAAAAGGGCTTATACGTTGGCGGAACTTCTGATAGAACTTCAGGCAACAGAAGTTATATTCCGTCATAGTTCTCAGATTCACTTTGTTGAAAATGTTTCTACTTCTAAGTCGAAAGGCAAGAAGAAGAAGAAACAGGCTGGCTCAGCAAAGAAGGTGAATAGATCTCTAAGTACTGGACCAAAAGCAGGAGTGAAGAAGCTAAAGGGCAAGTGCTTCATCTGCAAGCAGTCTGGACATTGGAAGGCGGACTGTCCTCGTAGGAAAGAGAACAATAAAGGTATATCTTATTCTCTAGTAGTTGAAACATGTTTAGCGGTGTTATCTACCAGCACCTGGTGTGTATCATGTCTGCAATTCATTGCAGGGGTTCCAGGAAACCCGTCGACTATATGAAGGAGAGATAACCGTCTACATGGACAATGCTACGAAGGTGGCGGCTGTTGCAGTGGGAGACATCTACTTATCATTTGATAGGAATAGAATTTTGATTTTGAGAAATTATCTTTATGTACCAACTTTTAGAAAGAATATAATTTCAGTTTCTAAACTGTTTGTGGATGGATATTCTGTTTCTTTTGATGACAAAGTAGTTATCAAGAAAAATAGGGTTATTATCTGTTCTGGTACATTAGTAGGTAATTTGTATACTCTAAATCCAATTTCTCCCACAAAGCAACAAATGAAAATTAATAATACATCCTCTAATTCTAATAAGAGAAAGAAACCTTTGGAAATGAACCAAACATATCTTTGGCATCTAAGACTTGGTCATATTAACTTAAGTAGGATTCAAAGGCTTATAGCTGATGGACTCTTGGGTTCATTAGTGGTGGAAAACTTTCCAACCTATGAATCTTGCTTGGAAGGAAAAATGACCAAGAGACCTTTTAAGGCTAAGAGGTATAGAGCCAAAGATGTGTTGGAACTAGTTCATTCTGATTTGTGCGGTCCTATGTCTATCCAAGCAAGAGGTGGTTGCGAATATTTTGTCTCTTTTATAGACGACTATTCGAGATATGAGTACATTTACTTGATGCACCGCAAGTCTGAATGTTTTGATAAGTTCAAAGAGTACAAGGCTGATGTGGAGAAACATCATGGTAAAAGTATCAAGACACTACGGTCTGATCGTGGTGGCAAATACCTCTTTGGAGAGTTTAGGAATTACTTATCAGAGGCCGGGATTTAATCTCAATTGTCTGCACCTGGTACACTCCAACAGAATGGTGTGGCAGAACGAAGGAATATGACTCTTATGGAAATGGTTAGATCAATGATGAGTTATTCAGAATTACCAAATTTATTTTGGAGATATGCTCTGGAAACAGCAGTATACATTTTGAATATAGTACCTTCTAAATCAGTACCCTTTACTCCCATAGAATTGTGGAATGGGCGTAAGCCTAATCTGAGTCATATTCGGATATGGGATAGTCCAACACATGTGCTGAAGGGAGATACTGACAAGTTAGAATTACGTACAGAAGTTTGTATGTTTGTAGGATATCCTAAAGGAACGAAAGGTGGTTTGTTTTATAATCTTAAAAATCAGAAGATCATTGTTAGCACCAATGCTCGATTTTTAGAGGAAGATTATGTAATGAACCATAAGCTCATGAGTGAAATTATTCTAGAAGAAATTAGAGAGGGCACGTCTAGTCTAGTACCAATAATACAAGATGAAATATCACAAGAAACTGCAACGCGTGTCACAAATGATGCACAGTTACAAACAGTGCCTTGTCGTAGTGGGAGGGTTGTGAGGCAACCTGAAAGATTCATGTTTTTGGGAGATTCTTTGAACTTGATCCCTGGTGAACATGAACATGATCCCTGGACATATGACGAAGCACTCCAAGATAAAGATGCAGTATCTTGGCAAAGAGAGATGAATTCTGAAATAGAATCTAATAAGGTCTGGGAGCTTGTAAAACCACCAAATGGTGTAAAAGTCGTTGGATGTAAGTGGATCTACAAAAAAAAAGAGAGATAGATGGGAAGGTGGAAACCTTCAAAGCAAGGCTTGTTGCGAAGGGGCACACTCAGAAAGAGGGAATCGATTATGAGGAAACATTTTTGCCGGTAGCTATGCTCAAGTCTATCCAAATTTTTTTATCTATTGCCGCTCATATGGATTATGAGGTTTGGCAAATGGATGTCAAGACAGCTTTCCTTAACGGAAGTCTTGAAGAAAACATCCATATGAAGCAACCAGAGGGGTTCATAGCAAAGGGCAAAGAGCATCTAGTTTGTAAGCTAAATCGGTTTATTTATGGATTGATGCAAGCTTCAAGGTCTTGGAATATCCGGTTTAATGAAGTAATTCAGTCGTATGGATTTATTCAGTGTCCGGATAAGTCTTGTGTATACAAGAAGTGTAACGAAAATGTGGTGGTATTTCTTGTACTATACGTAGATGACATTTTATTAGTTGGAAACAATATCAAAGTGTTGTCGGAAGTAAGGGTATGGTTGTCCAAGCAATTCTATATGAAGGATTTGGGAGAATGCACACATATTCTCGGGATCAAAGTAATAAGGGATCGCAAGAAAAGAATGTTGTGCTTATCCCAAGCTTCATATATTGATACAATCCTAGCTCATTTTAGCATGCAAGACTCCAAGAAAGGTTTTCTACCTTTTAGGCATGGAGTAGCTTTATCTAAAGAGATGTCTACAAAGACATCAAAGGAGATAGAGGACATGAAGGCAGTTCCTTATGCTTCAGCTGTAGGAAGCCTAATGTATGCTATGTTAGAAAACTCGTACGTGAAAGATTTTACAAAATTTTAATCTTCGCACGGATCCGGTGGCATGGGAATTTCGGGGTTTCCGCAACGCAAAAAGCGATTTTTGCGGCCCGAAAAACCCAACAGTGGTATCAGAGCCACGTACGAAGCGCGTACGAGTTTTATTTTAAATTTTATGAAATTCTACAGATCTGTAAGTTTCTGTGTTTTTATGATTTTTATAGATTTTATGGGTAATTTTCTAGTAGAAGCGAAGCACAAGTGTTTAGACACTTGTAGGCTTCGACTACCGAGAAAATATTTCTGAAACGGTAAAGTTTCGCCCCAAATCGTTTTGGGACAGCGGACTAAGGCACTGTAGGATCGCTTAGGAACACTCGCGATGGTTATATCGCGGGTAGGGGTGCTGCCCCTGACCTCGCAAGAGGCTTCGTTCCGCGATTGTGCCCGAAAATCACTAAACGGGACCGCCGGAAATTTTTACTCATAAAAATTGTAAGAAAAATTATAGAAATTACATAATTTAGAATTATGTATTATTTTGTGATGGTCATGGTCCAAAAGACCCAATTTGATTGGATATTGTGTGTTGTAATTCATAATACGGCCTACGTGCCGTCATGTGATTGTGCGTGTTGTATATTTGATATGCGACCTGCACGTTGTGCCTTTCTATTTATTTATTCCTGTTGTAAATAGTTTAGACTCGAATGTAACTCGAGTTTTACTTTTGTAATGTACAAAATGGAGCGGTGGAAGGTCCACTTGAGACGGAGTTACGAGGAGGGCGCGAGCAACATAAGGTGGTCAAAGGAAGGAGCTTGAGAAGCTGTTGACCTTAGGTTGGCCATCCGATCTTCTCATTGGCTTGAGAAGATCGTAGTAGGGCCATGACTAATCACAAAATATTTAATTAATTGCTTGTGTGTGTATATGTGATGCATGCTAGATTAGTAATTAATTAGTGCCTTAACGATTAGATTAGATCTAAGTCGCGCACATGATGCACCTCCACGATTAGATTAGATCTAAATCGAGTATTTGATACACATCGACGATTAGATTAGATCTCAATCGCGTCAACTCGAAATGTCTACCATGCCGTGATACCCATCACTACCTCGATCGCATGTTGTTGTTGAATCTGCCGAAGCAGAGCAACGCATACTATCTTGGTAGGGTGCGGAGGGACAATCTTGGTCCCGCCTATCAACGCATGGGTGAGTACAACTCAATTAGATTGAGTAACTAGTTAACTCAATTGAATCGAGTTTAACTATAGACATTTTACAATGGTTGGTAGATAGGTCAAAATCACGTTTATATTAACTCTTGGGCGTATTAGCCAAAGCTAACTTGAGTTTTAATATAAATGCGGATCTTGATCCTATAAACAAGAGTTGCATAGAGATGTAATTGGTAATTAGTTACCTACCGATCATACTAAGTCTTGGACATTTTAGCCAAAGCTAACTCAGAGCATAGTATGATGTGGATCTTGTCCCACATGAATTCTATAATTCAGTGGGAGCATCATTTAATTAAAGGCCTAATTAGATGATTAATAGAATATGATATTTATTTTTCTGCATTTTTTTCTGTTGTAGATAACCATGACGTCAAATACGAACTCTTTCTCCCTGCGTTCCGTCCTTGAGAAGGACAAGCTCAACGGAGCTAATTTCCTGGACTGGTTGATATCTAGTATTTTTTGTACATAATCGGGCTCTTGATTTGAGTATTTTGCATCTTCTCATATGATTAATTCTTGTTTTACCTTATATCTTATGAGTTGAGAATTATTTAGAGCCTTGTTGCATTTTTTTATATATTTCTTGTGGAATCCTATCTAATAATGGTACTTTATTTCTTTTGAAGGAATAGGCTCATTAGACTACAAGAATTTGGATTGGGCCCGATCCATTAAATGGAGCTTTCCTCTTGAGCTAACCCATGTCAAACCTTCTCATCAAATCCCTAATTCTCCTCCTAAACTAAGCCCTAAACCAAATGCAAATCCCGGTTCAAACCTTGGTATAAAACCCAAAAGAATCGCGGATGAACAGTGGTTGCGCCTACTGTTCATCGTGCCATCGGCGATTTCTTCTCCGTTAGCGCGTGCGCAAGCCCCCGATTCCAGTAATAATCTCATCTTGAGCTGCAGATCCATTGAGGAAGAAACAAGGAAGCTGCTGACCTAATTTCCTGAAGCTGGAGGTTCGCCAAAGAGGTCTCGACGGCAAGCTTGGCTGCGATTCAAATCTTCATTTCCGCCCCTGTTCGAATGGTATTGACAGCAGGAGATCATCAGCCATCATCGGGAAGAGTTAGAGAGGTCTCTCTAATGTTTTCCGATTTGCATCCAGTCACCATCAGAGCCCCATCAGCAAACAACTGCTGGCCCAGATTTGAATCGCAGATCCAGATTTCAACAATTCTGTGTAAATTCGAACTTGTATTTTGTCAGAGAGGTTTCTTTGATCAAGATCAGCAAGTTTTAGATCTGAACACAAACCAGCTGCGTTCTTTTTCTGCTTTTCTGGATTTCACAATAGAGGTTTTGAGTGAGGACTCTTGTTGACGCCAAGAGTTGTGATTCAAGAATTAGTTGTGATTGGAATTGGTTTAGTTTAATCCTGCATTTCATTACTGTTTTTAGCTAGATCTAGATCTCGTTTGTAGCTCAGTTTAGTGTTTAGATTAGATTCTTTCCAAAATTTTGTTTGTTGTCCCTGTTCTTTAGTGAAGAATTATTAGCAAGTTTCTGTTAATGAAAGTAGTTACAGTTCTTGATATCAATTCAACAATTTCAATGGATTTAAGTGAGTTTAATTGGTTCCTGGTCTTGTAGTTGCTACAGATTTGATTGTAGATCTTTGACACAGAAATTTCCAGTAGAATACTTAAGTGGAATCAGTTCTGATTTTATTTTAATGCAGTAATTTCAGTAGGTTGCTGTGAAGATGATTAGGTTTCAATCTGTGAGTTCGATACAGTTAGTCTATAGGTTCTATTAGTGTAATAAGTTGTTGTCCTTATAGTTTTTGCAGACTTCCTTATTGTTATTTGACGCAGTACTTTCAGCTAGTTTTCATATTTTCATTGTTCTCGATGCAGTAATTTTAGTTAGTGTTGTTTAGTGTAATGGATTCCAGATCTTAACTTAGAGAAGAATGCTAGTGCTTTAGCATTAAAGAGTAGTTTTTGTTCGACTGCATTTGACTTTGGTTGCTTCAATTTATTTGAATCGTTTCAGTTTTGAGTAGTTGCCGACGTAGAAAATTGCTTTGTGTTTACCTCATCTTAGATTTCATTCATTAGTGTGTACTCAACTCAGCTAATCTAGTTTAGGAATAAATGAATACCATAACACCTAAAATGAATATTCGTTTACTAGTTTCCTTGAGAGACTCGACCTTGGCTTTATACTGCAACAATCTGAAGTAGTTGGGAGTTTTTGAGATTAATTAATTTGGAGTTCATTCGTGACAACCAATTCAAACGTACCAAATTTTGGCGCCGTTGCCGGGGAAACTAGTAGAGTTTATTTGTTTTTAGATTTTGTTATCACTTGCTTAATTTTAGTGCCAATCTACTTTTGTTCTAATCGTTGATTTTTGGTTGTATGACCAGGTCTTCGGGTGATAAGTTACTTGATCTTGATCCAGAGATTGAAAGGACTTTCAAAGCTTTGAGAATTCAGGAAAAAATTTCAGAGGACTCAGGAAGTTCTTTATCATCTTCAAATACCCCCATGGCTGATCAGAGCAGAACAATGAAGGAGCTTGCAGCTCCTGATGAGGCTTTCAAGTATTCATGCATCACTTATCCAACTTTAGCTGGTGATTTTGAGCTGAGATCAGGGTTGATTCATTTGCTTCCCAAATATCAAGGATTATCTGGAGAAGACCCAAACAAACATTTGCATGAATTCCATGTGGTTTGCTCAACCATGAAGCCACAAGGAATTTCAGAAGAGGATATCAAGCTAAGGGCTTTTCCATTTTCATTAACTGGAGTAGCAAAAGATTGGTTGTATTATTTGCCACCAGGATACATTACTTCTTGGATTGACATGAAGAAGGCATTCTTGGAGAAATTCTTTCCAGCTTCAACTATCAGGAAAAGCATCTGTGGGATTCAACAAGTGGTGGGAGAGACACTTTATGATTATTGGGAGAGATTCAAGAAACTATGTTCAAGTTGTCCTCAACACCAAATCAGTGAGCAGTTACTAGTCCAATACTTCTATGAGGGTTTATTACCTATGGACAGAAGTATGATAGATGCAGCAGCTGGAGGAGCTTTAGTGAACAAAACTCCAGAGCAAGCACGGGAGCTAATTTCGAACATGGCTGAAAATTCACAGCAATTTGGAAGTAGAGCACTCACGACCAGAGGAGTTGGTGAAGTTCAAATGGTTTCAAATGATCAAAAGGAGATAAAGAATTCATTGATGGAATTAACGACCTTGGTGAAACAACTAGCCTTGAACAACGCTACGCAATCTTCTAATGTGCCAACTATGCAATTTCCATGTAAACAAAGTGTAGTATGTAGCATTTGTTCAAGTCAAGATCACCTTTCAGAACTTTGTCCGAATCTCCATCAAGATGAGTCTTTAGCAGCCTTTTCTAGAGCTCAATTCCAACAAAAATATGATCCTCATTCTTCTACATACAATCCGGGTTGGAGAAATCATCCAAATTTGAGGTATGGTAATTCATTTTATCAACAACCATCTTCGAATCAACAAAATCAGCAGCATAATCAGAATTTCCAGCAAGGTTTCCAGCAGCATCAGCAAAGTTTTCAGCATCATTACCAACCTGCAAATCAATATCAGCAATCGTATCAGCCTTATCAGCAATTTCAGAATCAGAATCAGCATTATCAATCTCAAAATCAGAATTTCCAACAAGCAATTCCAGCACTTCCAGCACCTACAAGGATGAGTTTAACTCAAGGAGGTTCCAATAATGCTTCAAATTCAGATACACAGCAAGCTAGATTGGAGGAATTAATGCAGCAAATTCTTCAGCAGCAACAAAATCAGGAAAGGCAGATTGGGCAATTGGCTTCTAGCATTAATCAGATTCAAGCTCAGGGCTCAAGTCAATTGTCATCTCAAACAATTCCGAATCCTAAAGGGAACATTAGTGCATTAACTTTAAGGAGTGGGAGAAAAATTTCAGAATCTTCAAGAGGAAGAGCTGCTGCTGAAAATTTTTCAGAAATCTAGCCATCCAGTTTCAGCAATGAAGAACTTCCAGAAGTGCAGAATGTGCCAGTTTCAAGTTCTCATCAAATTCACATTGATCCATACGGTTTGGAGCATTCACAAGGAGATGGAAGCTTAATTTCAGAAAATTCCAGCAGCTTTTGTCCAGCTGAGCCAGTTCCAGCAGGAAACCCAGATCTCAACAAATCTGGAATTTCAGAGTATCATCAGTCAGCTCAGAAAGATTTAGAGCCGAGCCTTCCCTTACCCTTTCCTCAACGCAAAGTTCAACCAAGAAGAGATGCAAAGGAGGAGAAAGCTAGGGAGTTCCAAGAGCTTGTGAATCTATTTAGCAAGGTAGAGGTTAATGTTCCCTTACTCACAATGATCAAGCAAATTCCAAAGTATGCAAAATTTTGAAGGATCTTTGTGTGCACAAGAAGAAGTTGAAGGGGAATGAGTTGATTAGCATGGGCGAGAATGTGTCTGCACTTCTTCAAACAGTTCCTCAGAAATGCGAAGATCCTGGAGTTTTTACAGTCCCTTGTGAGATTGAGAGTAGTCTTTTTAAAGATGCCATGTTGGATTTGGGGGCTTCAATTAATGTGATGCCAAAATCAGTTTTTCAGACTTTGGGCATTGGACCATTGCAACCTACAGGAGTAGTCATTCAGTTAGCTGACTGCAGCCAGACTTACCCAGCTGGAGTTATTGAAGATGTATTGGTGAAAGTGAGAGAACTTATCTTTCCTGCAGATTTTTATATCCTTGACATGGAGGGAGACTATCTGGCCAGTAGATCTCCACTCATTCTAGGACGACCATTTTTGAAGACTGCAAGGACCAAGATTGATGTTCATGCGGGCACACTTTCTATGGAGATAGGAGACACAGTGGTCCAATTCAGTATTTTTGACGCTATGAAGCATCCTAGAGAAGATCATTCTATTCTTAGTTTGGATATTTTAGAGGAGCTAGACAGTATAGATTTCTTTTCAGTGATTGATTCAGACTCAGATGCTGCAGAGGGTGGTATAGGTGATTTTTTGTTTTCAGACTCAGATGCTGCAGTGGTAGGGGATGATGAGTCTTGTGGAGTATTTCCAAGTGAGAGAGAGAATTTAAGTGTAGGGGATTGCTTAGGAGAAGCTCTATCCCTAGGATCACCCAGAGAAGAGAAATTATGCGTAGGGGATTGCTTAGGAGAAGCTCTACCCTTAGGATCGCCTTCCGTTGACCAGACAAAGGATGAGTTGAAGCCATTGCTGCCACACTTGAAGTATGCTTATTTAGGAGAGAACCAGCAGCTACCTGTCATCATAACCCAGAATCTAGAACCAGAACAAGAAAGCAGATTATTGGAGATTTTGAGGCAGCACAGGAAGGCCATTGGATGGACTTTAGCAGATATTCCTGGCATCAGTCCTTCTATTTGCATGCACAGGATTTACTTGGAGGAGGATGTGAAACTAGTGAGACAACCCCAGAGGAGACTTAACCCACTGATCCTTGATGTAGTAAAGAAAGAGGTGACTAGACTTCTACAGGCAGGTATCATTTACCCTATTTCTGACAGTAAGTGGGTAAGTCCCATCCATGTGGTTCCAAAGAAATCAGGGGTGACAGTTGTGACTAATGAAGAGAATGAGTTAGTTCCCACTAGAGTAAAGAATTCTTGGAGAGTTTGTGTGGACTATAGGAAGCTGAACCAAGCAAGCAGAAAGGACCACTACCCCCTACCTTTTATTGATTAGATGTTGGAGAGACTAGCGGGCAAGTCACATTATTGCTTCCTTGATGGTTACACGGGATATTTTCAGATTTGCATCGACCCAGAGGATCAGGAGAAGACCACCTTCACTTGTCCTTTCGGTACCTTTGCCTACAGACGGATGCCATTTGGATTATGCAACGCTCCAGGAACTTTTCAGCGATGCATGGTAAGCATTTTTGGTGATTTATTAGAGCATTGCATGGAGATTTTCATGGATGATTTTTCTGTATATGGTTCATCATTTGATGCATGTCTGGAAAATCTGTCTAGGGTTTTAGATAGATGCATTGAGACTGACTTGGTACTTAATTTTGAAAAATGTCATTTTATGGTTGAGCATGGTATTGTTTTAGGACACATAGTCTCTAGGAAAGGTATTGAGGTAGATCCTGCTAAAGTTAGCATTATATCTTCTTTATCTTACCCCGCATGCGTGCGGGATGTTCGAGCTTTTCTTGGCCATGAAGGATTCTACAGGAGATTTATTAGGGACTTCAGTCAGATCGCTCTTCCATTGTCTCAGTTGCTTCAGAAAGATGTGGAGTTTCATTTTGATCAAAGGTGTAAGGAAGCTTTTCAGAGATTGAAGGAGGCTTTGATTTCTGCACCTATCATCAGGCCACCAGATTGGGCTTTACCTTTTGAGCTGATGTGTGATGCTTCGAATCTTGCCATAGGGGCAGTACTTGCACAGAGAATAGAGGGAGCACCACATGTGATCTGTTATGCATCGAAGACCTTAGATTCGGCTCAAGCAAACTACACCACAACAGAAAAAGAGCTTCTTGCCATTGTTTTTGCTTTAGATAAATTTCGATCATATTTACTTTGTTCTCACATGGTTGTATTTTCTGATCATGCAACGTTGAAGTTTCTCCTCAAGAAGCCAGATGCTAAGCCCAGATTGATTAGATGGATGCTTCTCCTCCAGGAGTTTGATTTGGAGATTCGTGATAGGAGTGGGAAGGAGAACTTGGTTGCAGATCATTTGAGCAGAATTGAAGGGGATTTGGATCACACGGTTATTGATGATGATTTTAGAGATGAGCAGCTCTTCAGGGTGCATGGTGAGTCTCCATGGTATGCAGATCTGGTTAATTTTTTAGTAGGTAATGTTTTTCCTGCACAATTTTCAAAAGCTCAAAAGGACAAATTGAAAAGTGATTCAAAATATTATGTGTGGGATGATCCTTATCTGTGGAAATTTTGTAGTGATCAGATTATTAGGAGATGCATACCTGATTTTGAGTTCCAGTCTGTACTTGCATTTTGTCATTCATTTGAGTGCGAGGGCATTTTGGACCCCAGAGGACTGCGAGGAAAGTTTTGGAGTGTGGATTGTACTGGCCCACCCTTTTTCGTGATGCCTATGTTTTTTGTAGATCATGTGATAGGTGTCAATGAACTGGGAACATAGGATCTAGAAATGAAATGTCTCAACATTTTTTGCTATTTTGTGAGGTCTTTGATGTGTGGGGTATTGATTTCATGGGTCCATTTCCTGTCTCTTTTGGATTTTCATATATTTTGTTGGCAGTTGATTATGTTTCCAAATGGGTGGAGGTCATCCCCACCAGGACTGATGATTCTTCAGTTGTTGTTAGTTTTGTCAGGACATATATTTTCTGCAGGTTTGGTGTGCCCAGGGCAATAATCAGTGATCAAGAGTCACATTTTTGTAACAGACGCATGAAGACTATGCTGAGCAGATATGGAGTTTCACATAGAATTTCCACTCCCTATCATCCCCAAACAAATGGACAAGCAGAAGTATCAAATAGAGAAGTGAAGTCAATTTTGGAGAAAACAGTAAGACCAGACAGGAAAGATTGGAGTAAGAGATTAAATGATGCACTTTGGGCTTACAGGACAGCTTTCAAAACACCCATAGGGATGTCTCCATATAGGATGGTGTATGGTAAAGCTTGTCATCTTCCAGTGGAAATTGAACATAGAGCATTTTGGGCAGTGAAAGCTTGTAATTTTGATGCACAGCTGGAGAAGAGACGAAATTACAACTCCAAGAACTTGAAGAGATTAGACTAGAGGCATTTGAGAACTCAAGGATCTACAAAGAAAAGACCAAGAATTTTCATGACAAACACATTATAGGGAAGGAGTTCAAAATTGGTGACAAAGTGCTTTTGTATAAATCCCGGCTTAAATTGATGAAAGGCACATTGAAATCTCGTTGGGAAGGACCCTTTAGTGTGACTAACATTTTCCCCTATGGAGTCTTGGAGATAAAGGAAGAGTCTACTGATCGGAAATTTAAAGTGAATGGACATAGGTTAAAGATATTTCATGAAGGAGCAAAAGGGATGGTGATGCAAGAAATGAACAGTACCGAGGCCATCTATTCAATGTGAAAGGGAAGTCTTGCTATTTCTCATTATTTCTTGTCTTTGTAGATATACATGTCGTTACATAATTGCATGAATAATTCACTTGTTCATTTTAGTAGTCTTTATGTTTTCTAATAATGAATTCAGTCATAGTGAATAAGATGTCATCAATTGGTGGCCGGTTTAAATTCTTAGTTTTCTTAGTTTTCCTAGTAGTTTTACTTTCACATATAATAATTCAAATTTTAGGAATCATGTCCCTGTAAAAAACATTGAATCAAATTTGGTAGTTTTGGGTTAATAAATGGTACCCCCCTTACACTTCTTTATATCATTTCAGAGGTTTTAAAATAAAGTTACATTTGAGCATGAAGTTTTAAGTCTTTGTTGCATAAATGAATTCTAGGCTTGCGTAAAGTTAACATTTAGTGATGAATTCTAATTGATAATATTTGAGATAATAACTTTTGCTTGCCTAGTGAGGATTGAGCCTAATTGTGTGATGCACTGATGGTTTTTGTCACTCTAGAACTTGCTTGAATCTTTTCAATATTCCACTTGATCAGAGATTAAATCATTTGAATGAAGGTTATTCCAATTCCCCACTAGTTATCACTAATCGTCTTTTCCTAAATCATCATATCATTTATCTTTCCCTTTGTTTTATTATCTTGGATATGGTTACATGGGATGTTGTGTGATGTTTTTATTTTGACCGGGACGCCAAAAATTTAAGTGTGGGGGAGATATTTAGTCTTTGATTCAGCAGAAGTAATCATTTACAGCAAATGAAGGACCTGTTTTAAGGGAAGAAAGTTATGATTTCAATTTATGGAATAATCAACATCAAGATTTGGATAAAAAGCAGAACTCAGATTATGGAATTTGCCATTTTGTGAAGAAGAAATGAAGTGCTGGTACTTAATATGAAAAACATTCTGCTGATACTGAATTGCTGAAGCTGAAAAATGATGTACAGTTTCTGAAATTTTCAGAAACTGAACCTTAATTCCAAATTGCTGCAGAAGCATAATTCGTGCAAATTGGAATGGAATGTCAACTGTTTAAGACATCAGATTAGCAAATTGAAAAAAAAATGGTGAAATGCAGAAATTGGTAGCTGAATTCTGGATTTGGCCAGTTGCATTCAGTGAAGTTGTAATGCATTGGAAGGAAGTTACAGTAGAATTCCATTTCTGAAATTGAAATCTATGGTTGTAGAATTCAGAAATGGCTTCATTTGGTTTAAACTTATGGTTGCAGAAATCTGTGCAGAATTGAAAAAAAAAAACATAGAAATGTATTCAGTTTTGTGCAGAAACACAAAAATGCAGATTTGTGCAGAGTTGCAAAAGCTAAGAGTTGTTAGCTGAAGTTGAAATATATTCAGTTTAATTGATTCTTAAGTGCTGAGGGAATGAAATGGGACAAATAAGATCAGAGAAAAGAGGGCAAAGATATTATTCCTCAGATGGAAACATATGCAAGGACTGTTAATCACAGAAATGTGATGTTATTTGCAGGAATGTGCAAGACTGCATACTGAGTTTTAGACATCAATTAGTTGAGCTTGATTGGATCAAATGAGAAGATAGTCTTTTGAAGGTTCAAGTTCAAATAGTTCAGGAAGGTTAAGAGCAATTAAACAGAAACAGAATGTTCAGAATTTCAGCTAATAGTCATTTCTGTGCCAATTGTTGGTGCAACCTTAGGTCAAGGTTGACCTGGTTGACCTGACTCGAGTTGTATTTTGATGTTTGACGAGAATAGAAAAGTTCTATTATGATGTTTGACGAGAATAGAAAAGTTGTATTCTGATGTTTGACAGAATACAAACTTGGGAGATTGTGGGTGCAATCTTGGGTCGAGGTTGACCTGGTTGACCCGAGGTGAGTCGACCTGATTCGGGAAATCCTGGTAAGTGAAGCCAGGTGAAAGTCCTGGTGAGTGAAGCCAGGCAAGGGAAAGTCCTGGTGAGTGAAGCCAGGCAGTTGGCCAGGTGAAAGTCCTGGTGAGTGAAGCCAGGCAAGGGAAAGTCCTGGTGAGTGAAGCCAGGCAGTTGGAAAGTCCTGGTGAGTGAAGCCAGGCAAGGGAAATCCAGATAGGTCAAGGTTGACCAGACATCTGGTGAAAAGTCCAAGCAAGGAGCTTGGCACGGGAAAAGTCCAAGTATGGAGACTTGGCACGGAGAAGTCCAAGCAGGGAGCTTGGCACGGGAAAAGTCCAAGTATGGAGACTTGGCACGGGAAAAGTCCAAGTATGGAGACTTGGCACGGAAAAGTCCAAGTATGGAGACTTGGCACGGGAGAAGTCCAAGTATGGAAGCTTGGCATGACGAAGTCGGAGAGGGCTCGGCAGCTCGTTCTCCGGACTAGGTCAGAGAGGGCTCGGTAGCTCGTTCTCAGGACCAGCTAGGGTTTAGGGCTGGGAGCTCTAAACCTGGATCGGTCTGGTGACCGATCCAGTGATACGCTGGTTGACTGATCGATCTGGTGACCGATCAGTAACCAAACAGTGTGTTTCTATGAATTACCTGATCGGTCTGGTGACCGATCAGTAATCTTACAGAAGCGAAGAAGATCGGGAGAAGAAAGAGGAGGATCGGTCTGTGGACCGATCCACCTGAGTTCTGATCGGTCCACAGACCGATCAGAGAGTTGGGCAACTCTCTGTGAAGAGTGCTGATCGGTCTGGGGACCGATCAGCATAGGTCCTGATCGGTCCCAAGACCGATCAGAGAAGGTCTGGACTGATCAGGGTGGAGCCTGATCGGTCCAGCTCTAGCCGTTGAGTCACAACGGCTAGATTTCTGCTGTGTCTTCTGCCCTCTTCGCAGGTTCGCAGGTTCAGGGATATACCGAGGTCAAGGGCCTCTACAGAACTTCTTCTTCCTGGTTCCTTCTGTTCTTATTGAGCTTTGCTGAGCTCTCGGTTTGCTGAAGCTTCGCGTGAGCTTCGTGCTGGTTTTCTAGCTGCTGGAGCCGTGAAGCTGCTGCTTCATCAACGGACTCCGACGAGAAGGCAAGCAAGTGTGTTTACAATTTCTATTGTTCTTGTTTGTTTCCTCTATTATTGTACTCCTCTGTTTTGCTGTTGCAAAGACTTTATGGTGGGGTTTCTCCACCTAGAAGGAGTTCATATTAGCCGGTTATCCGGGGTTTCATCCACCGACGGATTGATAGGCTTCGTCCACCTTACGGACACGCCGAGGAGTAGGAGTATCATCTCCGAACCTCGTTACATCGCTGCATCTAAGGTTTGATCATTTTCGTTTCATTTCTATTGTTTTATTTCCACTGCGCTAACTCGAATTGTAGGAAGAAACGATAATTTGGGGTCGGCTATTCACACCCCCCCTCTCTAGACGCATCCGAAGGTCCTAACACCAATTTGGGGATTAAGTTGTAGCCATCTAGAATTGCTGAAACTTGTAATTCTGTGAAGTATGCATCAATAGGGATCACAAGAAGCTAGATTAAAAGGAGTTGAGATTTTAGGGCAGCTAAATGATGTGTAGTTGGTACAAAGTCAGGGCTGTAGAGGGAATTTAGAAATACACTAAAATCAGCTACATGTTATCAAGCTACTGGATACCTAAAAAGCATGATGCAGCTGTTGTTTGATTGTGGTGAAATAATGATCTTGTTTCTTTATAATTTGCATGGTTTTTAGACTTTAAAATGGTCACAAAACAGAAACATGAGCTGAAACTGGGAACTAAGATTTTCAACAAGGAATGCAGAATTTTCCACACTATCTCTGAGCAGAATCTGTAAGCTATCAGGAATTTGTTGTTTTTGATATAGAATGGATGGAATCAACAGCATGTAATGGCTGAATCAAATTACAGCTTAACCAAATGCGTGAAAGAAACTTTGGAGCCACCTGCAGAACCAAATCTGTTTTGGCTGAATCAACAGCATGTAAGTTCTGAAAAATTGTTGAATCTGCAGATTAAAAGAGGGAATGAAGGATATAGCAAGGAAATGTGCCAACTTTCGAATTCAAAGCAGAATGCTGGAAACATATGTGAGACCAACAAGGGAAGTGCTAATTGAAGTGTCTGCCATGAGAAAAATCTGCAAAAACATTAATTCAGACTAAGAGTACAGAATTGGAAGCCATGGCTGAAATTTAGTATCACATAGCATCCTAACTCCATGTCTTCCACTTCTACTTTAACCTCTGCTCTCTTTATGGTTTTTCTAATACTAATGCTTCCATTGCATTTGCTTTTGTTTTCTCTTATACTTCTCATGAACCTTCATAAGGATGTATTTTGATATCTGTGATGGAGGTGAGAATTAGATGAAGAGCAAGCATATGGTAGTGCTTTTCCCATAAGTAGTTTGAGTGATCTCTACCATTACATGAATTTGAAATTAGGATGAGAGCCACTGAAAACTACCATGTGAGGACTAGTTGTGTTATTATCTTCATTTTATTCATAATGGATGAAATCATTGAGTGATTAACCGAAGTAAGAATGGAGTTCATGATTGCTTGAGTTTTTGAAACTTCATGATTTTAGGTGACTTCTTTTTATTATCTTCTGAAAATGATTAAGAAAGGTAAAGGGGGGTGCAACCTCGGTCATTTATTTAGTTTGTTTACTTGCCCGGGACGAGCAAAAAGATTAAGTGTGGGGGAATTGATATCTAGTATTTTTTGTACATAATCGGGCTCTTGATTTGAGTATTTTGCATCTTCTCATATGATTAATTCTTGTTTTACCTTATATCTTATGAGTTGAGAATTATTTAGAGCCTTGTTGCATTTTTTTATATATTTCTTGTGGAATCCTATCTAATAATGGTACTTTATTTCTTTTGAAGGAATAGGCTCATTGGACTACAAGAATTTGGATTGGGCCCGATCCATTAAATGGAGCTTTCCTCTTGAGCTAACCCATGTCAAACCTTCTCATCAAATCCCTAATTCTCCTCCTAAACTAAGCCCTAAACCAAATGCAAATCCCGGTTCAAACCTTGGTATAAAACCCAAAAGAATCGCGGATGAACAGTGGCTGTGCCTACTGTTCATCGTGCCATCGGCGATTTCTTCTCCGTTAGCGCGTGCGCAAGCCCCCGATTCCAGTAATAATCTCATCTTGAGCTGCAGATCCATTGAGGAAGAAGCAAGGAAGCTGCTGACCTAATTTCCTGAAGCTGGAGGTTCACCAAAGAGGTCTGGACGGCAAGCTTGGCTGCGATTCAAATCTTCATTTCCGCCCCTGTTCGAATGGTATTGACAGCAGGAGATCATCAGCCATCATCGGGAAGAGTTAGAGAGGTCTCTCTAATGTTTTCCGATTTGCATCCAGTCACCATCAGAGCCCCATCAGCAAACAACTGTTGAGCCCAGATTTGAATCGCAGATCCAGATTTCAACAATTCTGTGCAGATTCGAACTTGTATTTTGTCAGAGAGGTTTCTTTGATCAAGATCACTGGTACAGGAATATGAGAATTGTTCTCACACAAGAATGTAAACTGCACGTTCTGGAGCAGCCTATTCCGGAGGCACCTCCTGCCACTGCCACGCGAGATGACCGTGATGCTTACAAGAAACATCAAGATGACGCATTAGATGTGTCATGTCTTATGCTCGCGACCATGAACTCTGAACTTCAGAAGCAACACGAGTTGATGGGCGCTTATGATATGGTTGAACATCTTCGTCAACTATATCAAGGACAACCGAGGCACCAGAGATTCGAGATCTCTAAGGCACTGTTTCAGTGCAAGATGCAAGATGGGACTCCTGTAGGCCCATATGTACTCAAAATGATTGGGTACATAGAAAACCTACAGAGGTTGGGATTCCCACTTGGACAAGAGCTGGCCACTGATCTGATCTTGCAATCCTTGCCAGATAGCTATAGTCAATTCGTTCTAAATTATAACATGAACGAAATTGACAAGTCACTACCTGAGCTGCTTAGCATGTTAAGAACTGCTGAGCTCAACCTTAAGAAGGTTAAGCCCAACTCCATTTTGATGGGGCAAGGGCAAGCCTAAAGGTAAGCGAAAGTCCCAAGCCAAGGGCAAAGGCAAGGCACTGAAACCTAAAGGAGGGGTCGGCAAGGATGCTACCTGCTTCCACTGCGGTCAGACCGGGCACTGGAAGAGGAACTGCAAAGTCTACCTGGAAGATCTTAAGAAGAAGAGAAGTGAGACTTCCACTTCAGGTATATATGTTATAGAAGTCAATCTATCTATTTCTTCATCATGGGTATTAGATACCGGATGTGCTTCTCACATTTGTACTAATGTGCAGGCACTGAGAAATAGCAGGGCATTGACGAAGGGCGAGGTGGACCTACGCGTAGGCAATGGAGCATGGGTTGCTGCTGTTGCTGTAGGAACTTATCATCTATCTCTGCCTTCTGGGCTTGTATTAGAATTAGATGAATGTTGTTATGTGCCTGCTTTAACTAAGAACATAATTTCAGTTTCTTGTTTGGACAAGAAAGGTTTTTCATTTATAATAAAGAACAAATGTTGTTCAGTTTATTTAAATGATATGTTCTATTGTAGTGCACCTCTGATGAACGGACTCTATATTCTAGACCTTGAGATCCCTATCTATAACATAAGTACCAAGAGGTTCAAGTCAAATGACATGAACTAAACCTATCTCTGGCACTATCGCTTAGGTCATATAAATGACAAGCGCTTATCCCAGCTCCATAAAGATGGTTTGTTGGACTCATTTGATTTTGAATCATATGAGACATGCGAGTCATGCCTACTAGGTAAGATGACCAAGACTCCCTTTAGTGGACACAGTGAGAGAGCGACTAACTTATTAGGTCTTATACATAGTGATGTATGTGGCCCTTTCAATGTCGCTGCTAGAGGTGGTTATAGGTACTTCATTACATTTACTGATGACTTCAGTAGATATCGTTATGTGTACCTGATGACACATAAGTTAGAATCCTTTGAAAAGTTCAAAGAATTCAAGAATGAAGTACAAAATCAGCTTGGCAAAAGTATTAAGATACTTCGATCAGATCGAGGTGGTGAATACCTTAGCCATGAGTTTCGTGACTATCTAGCTGAGTGTGGGATTCTATCTCAACTCACTCCTCCTGGAACACCACAATGGAATGGTGTATCCGAAAGGAGGAATCATACCTTATTAGATATGGTACGATCTATGATGAGTCACACAGATCTTCCTATGTATCTTTGGGGCTATGCTCTAGACACAACAACCTTCATTCTCAACTGAGTTCTATCTAAGGCTGTAATAAAGACACCATATAGGATATGGACTGGGAGAGATGCCCAGGTGTCTTTTATGAGGATTTGGGGTTGTGAGACTTACGTTTGACGTTAAGTCTCGGATAAATTGGGACCCAAATCTGATAAGTGCTATTTTATTGGATATCCCAAGGAAACGAAGGGATATTACTTCTACATTCCCAGTCAACACAAGATAGTTGTGGCTAAGACTGGGGTATTTCTAGAAAGGGATTTTGTTTCTAGAAAGACTAGTGGGAGTACGTTCGATCTTGAAGAAGTTCAAGATGTGAACCATAGCACTGAAGCCTCGATGGAAGTTGAACTGGAACCACAAAGTGTTGTGGATGATGTTGTTCCACAAGGAGTTGAGGAACAACAACCAGTTCAAGTAGACCTACCTCTTCGCAGGTCTGATAGGGTACGTCGTCAGCCTGAGAGATATTCATTTCTCTTGTCTGACCATGATGACGTTGTGCTCATTGAGGATGAGCCTACCTCCTATTAGGAAGCTGTGATGAGACCAGATTCCAAGAAATGGCTAGAGGCTATGAGATCCGAGATGGAATCCATGTACACCAACCAAGTATGGACTTTGGTTGATCCACCTGAAGGGGTCAAACCCATTGGGTGTAAGTGGGTCTTTAAGAGAAAGACTGACATGGATGAACTTATTTATAAGGGTCACTTGGTAGATAAAGGTTTTAAGCAAATTCATGGTATTGACTATGATAAAACCTTTTCTCCAGTAGCGATGTTTAAATCCATTCGGATCATGCTTGCTATTGCAGCGTACCATGATTATGACATCTGACAAATGGATGTCAAAACCACATTTCTAAATGGAAACCTGCTCGAGGATGTGTACATGACACAACCTGAGGGTTTTGTAGATCCACAACATACTGGCAGAGTATGCAAGCTGCATAGGTTCATTTATGGACTAAAGCAAGCTTCTCGGAGCTGGAATCTTTGATTCGATGATGCAATCAAATAGTTTGGTTTCATCAAGAATGAAGATGAACCTTGTGTCTACAAGAAGGTTGTAGGGAACACAGTCATCTTCCTTATATTGTATGTGGATGACATACTACTCATTGGGAAAGACATCCCTTTACTGCAGTCTGTCAAGACTTGGCTAGGGACTTGTTTCTCAATGAAGGACTTATGTGAAGCATCCCGAATTCTAGGCATACAGATTTATAGAGATAGATCTACGAGATTGCTTGGCCTAAGTCAGAGTACATACATTGACAAGGTATTACTTCGGTTTGTCATGCAGAACTCCAAGAAGGAATTCTGCCGATGTCACATGGTGTGAGTCTTTCGAAGACTCAAAGTCCCTCTTCTAGAGAGGAGAGAGACCGCATGGATCAGATACCTTATGCTTCAGCCATAGGATCTTTCATGTACGCCATGCTATGTACTCGTCCTGATGTCTCGTATGCTTTGAGCATGACGAGCAGATACCAGTCAGATCCAGGTGAAAGTCACTGGATAGCGGTCAAGAATATTCTTAAGTACTTGAGAAGGACTAAAGAATATTTCTTGATATATGGAGGCGATGATGAGCTAGCTGTAAAGGGTTACAGTGATGCCAGCTTCTAGACCGACCAGGATGATTATCGATTGCAGTCAAGGTTCATGTTTTGCATGAATGGTGGTGCTGTGAGCTGGAAGAGTTCAAAGCAGGACACAGTTGCTGATTCTACAATAGAGGCCGAGTATATTGTTGCATCAGAAGCAGCAAAGGAGGCAGTTTGGATCCACAAGTTCATTACTGAGCTTGGGGTGGTTCCTAGCATAGTTGATCCCATAGAGCTCTATTGTGACAACAATAGAGTAATAGCACAGGCTAAGGAACCTCGCTCACACCAGTGGACCAAACACATACTATCGCGCTTCCATCTCATTCGAGAGATTATCGATAGAGGAGATGTGAAGATTTGTAGAGTACCCATAGAGGCTAACATCGCAGATCTCTTGACCAAGGCTTTGGCACAAAGAAAGGATGATGGTCACACTAGGTCATTAGGCCTTAGAGCCTACACTGATTGGCACTAGTGCTAGTGGGAGATTGTTAGTTAGAGCCCTAAAGCCAATCATTTGATTATTGTTGTATGGACTCATTGTATCATATTCTTGTATATAAATAAAGGCATTTGTTTTTTGTTATTATACTTACTTGTATTTGTGCCAAATAACTAAGTATAATAGCGTCCTAGAGTAGAAGGTTCTTACCTATATCAATCGATTGGTTGAATCGATAGTGAGATGATATAGGGAACACTACTCTTAATCATTCCTAGTCGAGTATTAACATTCAGAGACAATGTTAATGCGACGAGACTAGCATGTATGTCAACTCGATGACTTGATCTCACAAGTCATGGATATAGAGATATCAAGTTGACACATGGGTATGCATTGGATCGTTATATGAGTGTCATATACTTTCTCATGTGGCTATTAGTATGACTACTAGTCCTTGGACCTGAAGTCACCATGGTTCCCTACATAAGGAGTTATGTAGTTTGACTTCGTCAAATGTCACCCATAACTGGGTGGACTATAAAGGCGATTACTGGGTATGTAACAAATTATACGGAGGGATGTGAGTGATGTAGATGAGATCTATCCCTCCTATATGACGGGAGAGACATCGATATTCTTGATAGAGTGAGACCACTAAGTGCATGGCCATGCCCAAATGAGTCAATATGAGATGTTGAGCTCATTTGATTGAGTGAGTCTACTTGGGATTCAAGATTTAAATTGATTAGAGGATGACATGGTCTATGCCTCACATTGATCAATCTAGATGTCTAGGATAGAAGGACACTTGTCATATATTGTGAAGAGTCACAATTAGTAGTCACAAGGTGATGTTGGATCTCAACATTCTTATAACTTGGGTAGTAATGATGTGTTGCTAGATACCGCTCATTACTTATGCTTCTAAATGGGTTTAGGAGCATTGCCAACGTTATAAGAACCTATAGGGTCACACACAAAGGGCAATTAGATGGAGATTAGGTTCATTTGATGAACCTAAAGGATTAGGTTCATGTGATGAACCAAATTGGATTAAGAGTAATCCAAATTGAGCTAATTGAGTTGGACTCAATTTGGTTCATATGTTAAGTGAGTCTAATTTGGACTTAGACTCATTTAATTAATTTAATTCAATGAATAGAGATTCATTGAATTAAAATTGACTTGAACCAATGGTTAGATTAGATCAACCAAGGGAGAGAAGTGGTCAAGTTTGACTTGACTTGAGAGGAAGATGAAGGGTCAAGTTTGACTTGACCATTTGCCACCTCATTGGTGAGTTGGCAAAGAGTGGGCCAATGATGATGCTCCACATCATCATGGTTGCTTAAGTGGGATGCCACCTCATGGGAGTTACAAAGAGTTGTGACTCTTGGCATTCCATGGAGGTTATAATCCCTCTTAATGTGGCCGGCCACATCAATTCAAGTGTAAGTTTCATTTTGTGTTGAAACCTCCTTCTTCTTCCTCAAGCTCTCAACCTCTCTCCCTCTCCTCCTCTTTGGCCGAACCATTCAAAGGTGTTAGCACACCTTTTGTTTGGTTTCTCCATCTCTTGCTTGTGTGGATACACATAGAGGAGTATCTACTTTGATACTCTCGAGATCCGGCGAACCTTGGACGAGAGGGATTAAGCGAAGGGCTTTGCATCAAGGGTAAATTCTTATCTTATAGATCTAAAGTAGATCTAGGCTTATAAAACTCGTACGTGAAAGTTTTTACGAAATTTTAATCTTCGCACGGATCCGGTGGCATGGGAATTTCGGGGTTTCCGCAACGCAAAAAGCGGTTTTTGCGGCCCGAAAAACCCAACAATTCTAGCCGAACGGGCAGATGCATCCTTTCTTCCTGAGGGGAGATCAGTAATACACTGCCTCCACTCCCTTGCCGAGTGGACGATCCATCCACATATATCCTCCAAGTGGCTTCTAGCTCAAGATTCTGCACCTCGGTGATAAAGTCTGCCAAGGATTGTGCCTTGATGGTCGTTCGGGGCTGATACTGTATATCAAACTCACTAAGCTCCATTATCCATTTGATCAGCCGTCCAAATGCTTCTGGATTGAGGAGAACTCAGCCCAGATGGTTGTTTGTCATTACTATGATTGTATGCACGAGGAAGTATGGTCGAAGCCTCCGATCAGCGAGCACCAGCGCAAAGGCAAGTTTCTCAAGACCAGTGTAGCGAGATTCAACATCTTTTAAGATATGGCTCAGGAAGTACACTGGTTGTTCCTTGCCGTTCAGCCGCACCAACGCCGAGCCGACAGCGTGCTCAGTCAAGGATAAATAAATGTGAAGCTGCTTGTTGGCAGCTGGCTTAGCCAATATAGGCAAAGAACTCAAATATGCTTTTAGTTCTTCAAACGCCTTGTCGCATTCTTTGTACCATTGGAATTTGGTAGCTCGGCGCAGTATCTTAAAAAAAGGGAGGCTCTGGTCGGCAGACTTGGAGATGAATCGACATAAGGCAGTTATCCGACCGGTGAGGCACTCAGTTTCCTTCAAATTCCTTGGCGACGACATGTCTTGCAGCACCTTTACCTTACTAGGGTTTGCCTCGATGCCCCGCTCGGTGACGATATAGCCGAGGAATTTCCCACCCTTTCCGCTGAATAGACATTTGCTCGGGTTCAGCTTGATTTCATATGCGCAGAGCGTCTGGCAAGTTTCTTCTATATCTGCGCAGAGGTTGGCAGCTCGAAGAGACTTAATGAGTATATCATCGACATATACTAACATGTTTCGTCCGATCTGCTGCCGGAACACCTTATTCATGAGCCTTTGGTAAGTAGCCCTAGCACTCTTTTGTCTGAACGGCATTACGTTGTAGCAATAGGTGTCATCCGTTGTGATGAAGCTCACTTTTTCTTGGTCCTCCCGGGCGAGCGGCACTTGATGGTATCCCTGATACGCGTCCAGTATGCATATCAGCTCGCACCCAGCCGTAGAGTCGACTACCTGGTCGATCCTAGGCAGTGGGTAGAACTCCTTTAAGCAGGCCTTGTTGAGGTCTCGAAAGTCGATGCAGACCCTCCACTTGTTGCCGGGCTTTGAGACTAGCACCACATTTGCAAGCCAGCTCGGGAACTGGACCTCTCTGATATGGCCGGCCCCTAAAAGCTTCTCTACGTCAGCTCGAATGATCTGATTCTGCTCGGCGCTGAAATCCCTTTTCCTTTGCTTCACCGGCCTTGCATCCGGTCGGACGTGAAGCTCATGCTGCGCTATGCTGGGGAAACACAGGGTAGTTCATGCGTGGATCAAGCGAAGACATCATGATTTCGCTGAAGACATCTGATCAGCTTGGCCTTCTGCTCAGCTTACAGGTCGGCTGCTATGAAAGTTGTTGCCTCCGCCCGACTAGGGTGTATCTGTACCTTTTCTTTCTCTTCATAAACTAGAGTAGGAGGTTTTTCAGTTATGGCGTTTACCTCGTGTCGAGGAGATTTCCAAGCGGACTTAGCCTCCACCTTCTCCATCTCGACGTAGCAGCGTCGAGCAGCCAGTTGGTCTCCTTTGACTTCCCCGACCTGGTCTTCTACGGGGAACTTGATCTTTTGGCAATAGGTCGAGACTACCGCCCGGAATTCATTGAGGGCCGGCCTGCCCAGGATGACGTTATAGGCTGATGGGGCGTCCACGACGATGAAGGTGGTGGTCCTGGTCCTTCGAAGCGGCTCTTCTCCGAGTGATATAGCCAACCTTGTCTGACCGATTGGCAGGACCTTGTTGCCGGTGAACCCGTACAAAGGGGTCGTCATCGGTAGCAACTCGGCCCAGTCTATCTGAAGCTGATCGAAGGCTTTTTTGAAGATGATATTGACCGAGCTCCCTATGTCAATAAATATGCGATGAATAGTATAGTTGGTGATTACGGCATGGATGATGAGAGTGTTAGAGTGTACACTAAAAGCCTAGTTTTTTGTATAAATATTTATTTAGAAATAAGAATCACATTGGTCAAATGTCTACATTTATAAGCTAAGTGTAATTGTTCAATTAATTTATATTGTAGATAACATAGTATGTGGTGTCACACACAGAAGATCATGTTATCAATTCCTTATAAATTATAAAAAGTAGCTCACGACTAAGATGGAAAGGAACAAGTCATTGGAATAGTCGTAGTGTAATTATATATTAGTTTATCTTAACTATAAAATTACACTAGTACACTCTGAGTGTATTGAGTAGGACCATTTGGGGTAGTTTCTTTTTATACTGACTGAATAAAAGAACAAGACCTCTGTTATTATGGAAGTGTGTGCTCTTAATCCTAATATAATAATAAGCACATATACTTAATATTTATTTCTTTAATTTATCAAAGGATGTGATTTAGTTCGATAAATCAATAGGCCCAAGAAGTTGAGAAATGATATTATTTATAGTGTGTGTTGTTGATTATAGAAGGAAACTGTGTCCTAGTAATCTAGGTTGATAATGTCCCCAAGAGAAGCTCATAAGGATTGTCATGTAAACCCTGCAGGTGGACTTAGTCCAACATGACGATAAGGTTGAGTGGTACTACTCTTGGAGCTAGATATTAATTAAATGAGTTGTCAGTAACTCATTTAATTAGTGGATATTCGATATCTTAAACACAGGGAGACTAACACACTCATGATAAGAAGGAGCCCATATAGTAATATGGGATTGGTGCGGTAGTTCAATAATAACTCTTTAGTAGAATGAGTTATTATTGATGAACTCGAGTTGGGTGTTCGGGGCGAACATGGGAATCTCAAGTTCATCGGGAGACCAAAACCAATTCCTCCTCTCGATCCCTGTCGTAGCCTCTTATTTATAAAGTCTTATACCCACCCATACCCACCTTCTTACCCACCTTAAGGTGGTCAGCCAAGCTTAGCTTGGAGCCCAAGCTAGGGTCGACCAAACCAAGGTTAGATGGGTCAAGTAGGTGGTCGGCCCTAGCTTGAATCCAAGCTTAGATGGCCAGCCACAATAAAATTAAAAGCATTTTATTTTTTAAAATATTTTCTTATGTGGAAGCAATGATTTTAAAAGAGAGTTTAAAATTTAAATCTTTCCTTTTATAGCTTTCTACAAAGGATTAAGAGAAAGGTTTGATATCTTTCCTTATTTGTAGTTAAAAAGAAGATTTTAATTTTTTATAAAACTTTCCTTTTTGGTAACCATCCTCATGGTTTTAAAAGAGATTTTTAAAAATTATAAATCTTTCCTTTTATAGCTTTCTACAAAGGATTAAGAGAAATATTTGATATATTTCCTTATTTATAGTTAAAAAGAAGATTTTAATTTTTGATAAAACTTTCTTTTTTTGTAACCATCCTCATGGTTTTAAAAGAGAGTTTTAAAAATTATAAATCTTTCCTTTTATAGCTTTCTACAAAAGATTAAAAGAAAATTTTGATATCTTTCCTTATTTGTAGATTTAAAAGGAAGATTTTAATTTTAAGAAAACTTTCCTTGTAACCATCCACATGTTTTAAAGAGAGATTTTAATTTATAAATGTTTCCTTTTATAACCAACCATGAATGGAATTTTAAAAGAGAAATTTTTATTTTAAAAATTTTTGGAAACAAATTAGGAAGTTTTAATTTTGTGTTTAAAACTTTCCTTGCTTGGAGGAATTAAGGTGGCCGGCCATTGAAAGGTTTAAAAAGAAAATTTTGATAAAAATTTCCTTCTTAAACATTGGCAAGGAATATAAGGAAGTTTTATTTATAAAACTTTCCTTATTTGCCAAGACTAAGGAATATAAAAGAGATGGTAGAGGTACCTCACCTCATAACATAATACTTCTATTATTCATCTCTTCTCTTCCTTGGTGGTGGCCGACCCTCATCCCTCTTCTTCCTCCTATTCTTCTTCCTTGGTGGCCGGCGGCATCTCATCTCATGGAGTTCAAGGTGGCCGGATCTTGTTAAAGGAAGAAGGAGAGATAGGAGGCATTGTTTCTTAGCATCCCTTGGAGCTTGGTTGGTGACCGAAAGTTCTTCATCTCTTGAAAATTGTTGGTGGTCGAAGCTTGCTTGGAGAAGAAGGAAGCTTGGGTGGATTCTCGTCTCGGTAGATCATCGCCCACATGACGTCCGAGATAAGAAGAGGAATACGACAGAAGATCGAGAGGTCTATAAGCTACAAAAGGTATAACTAGTTATTAGTTTCCGTATCATAACTAGTTCATCTTTTGTTTAGATCTTGAAATACCAAACACAAGAGGCTAGTGATTCTAGGTTTCGGATTTATGATTCGATTTGTGTTTCTTTTGTTTTTTCTTCGATCTTATGATTCGATTGTTCTTTTTGGTTAAACCTAGGGTTATTATAAGGAGATTAAATATTGAATTTCTTTAAAAGGCTTTGTCTAGGCAGTGGTGGATGATCTCATACCCAAAAAGGCCTAGTGCCTCCCCATGTTTGACCTGGAAGCTGATCTTTGAAATAAATATTTAAACAAATTTGTAACATGGGTGGATTTGGATCAATAATGTTAAGCATCGTTTGCGATCCAAGTCTAAACAACTAAGAACAGATAAGTTGAATTTGGAATCAATAATGTTAAGTTCCGTTTGCGATTCCAAATTTAATTTCTAAAGAACACAATAGGTTATTTGGAAAGGTTCAGAACTTGTACAAATTTTTATACAGGGGAACCGGTACGATATTCTGAGTAGCAACCAACAATTGGTATCAGAGCTATGATTTGCCTCTATGTGTTTGGTTTTCAGTTTAATTATGCACATGTCATACATAATTTAGGCAGGATAATAGTAGGACATGCTAACTCTATGGTTGCAGGCTCCAACTATTATGACTTATAGTGATTGTGTGTGATTGGACCCTTGGACATGTTAAGGGCATCTTATGTGTGTGCATGATTATATTTATTAAATACAGTAGGAGCTGTATTAGCCCTAGGATTTTACTTTTTTGTTCGATATAGATTTTATGGACATTCCCTTGTGGAATATAGGATCAATATATGTAAAATCCTATTTTTGTCGTGGAGCGTATCCTTGCGAGGTGTGGTACTATTGGAGGACCAGAGGCGCAGCAGAAAAGGAAGCTCGATGGACTCGACGACATGAACCCTAGGGCTGGCAGCACACGGAGGACAGTGATGGAAGAAGCCATAATAGTTGGAAAGTTAATTTCCATATTTATTGTTTTTATTTACTGTGATGTGTGTGTGCATGTGATGTGTGCTTACATGGTTTAAATTCCTCACCTTAAATAACTAAGTGGGAGAGGGATTAGTAAATAAATTCCACGGTCTCCATTACTGATTTGTAAGTGATGCAACAAACTTACGTGTTGGCTCTGAGTGCCTCCCTCCCCAACGGATGAGTTTGTTTGCGGATCACTAGATCAAACTTCCTTTAAGGATTGTTATAGGAAATTATTTAGGAGCGTGTGATCTTCTCCAACTGAAGGGGCACAATCCTATTTAATGGACTACGTATCAAGTAATGGTATACACTTAGACGCATTTAATAGTATCCTCCCCAATGAAGTCACTGCTATTATATGTGTGACCTAAGGAAAACCAACTATTAATTTTTCATAAAACTAGTTTGACAAGATAATAAAATTAATGGGTAAAACCTCTCTTACAAATGTTTGAATTTGTATACGTCCACACTAACGCGGCATATAAAATTCACGGTGCTTGAGGTAATTTTATTTGTCATAAAGTTATGTTGACAAAATAATTAATGTTGGATCGAAAGCACTAGAGGGGGGGGTGAATAGCGCTCGTGGCTTTCACTATTTTCGAATTCGTAAAGACGTTCGTAAATCGTTCGAGTAATGAAGCAGCGGAATAAAACAAAGAAGACACACACACAAAAACACACCAAGATTTACTTGGTTCGGAGTCTAGGGAGACTCCTACTCCAAGGCCCACGCTCGTTGAGCGTTTACTTTGGGCAACAACTATAATCACGAAAAGTATTACAAACTAAGTACAATTATGAACTGAAATAAACTTTATACCGACAACAACTAGATTGAAATTGAAGCTCTGGGTTGTCGGGATGTCGTTGCAGCACTTCGGGATTGTCTCGTAGGTAGCTTGCAGCGCAAGGATTGCTTAGAATTCATTGTTTCAAGCTGCTGGTCGAGTCCCTCTTTTAAACAGTGCAGGAGGCGCCTCCAAGCCTGTCCGAGGCGCCTCAAGGCCGCCGAGTCGCACGCATGGATCAGCTCTGATCTGGTCGCACCTTATCCCACTGAAGGTGCCTCCAAGCTGCTCCAAGGCATCTCCAACGCCTGGTCTAAGGTGCCTCCAGTGACCTCCGAGGCGCCTCCAGCGTCTCTGGACAGCTGGCTTCGGCTAGCACCCAAGGCGCCTCCAAGCCCCATGGAGGCGCCTCGGACACTGTTTATCCGAGGTCTGCTCCTTTGTTCCTGCAAAATGTGTTAGTCCCAAACACAAACCCTGCAAAACAAAGTTAGCACAGAAATAGTATGATAGATACACTTGACAGTCGTCGGACTGTCCGGGACTGACTTTGGATTTCCAACCGGAAACCCTAGGTCGACCCAACGCCTACTGTTCCCTTTAGGGGAACGCGTCCTCACCTACTCCACTCAGGAGATTTACCTGATGCCAATGCGATCCTCCAGATCGATTGGACTTTTGCTCAGCGTTCGAAGCTTCCGGACTTTCTGCTGGACTTCCGCTTCCCGGCTGGTCTAGTCTTTCACCTGGTTCGCGACACCAGGACTTTCAACCTAGGGTTATCTCCCCCCCCCCAGGACTTTTTGCCTGAAGCTCTCGACTTGCCAAGACTTTCCGTATAGGGTTACCACCCTCTATAACCTAGGGTTACCACCCCCTAGGGTTTTCCACCTGCCTAACCGTAGCTAGGACTTTCCTGAAACACTCAATTAAGTGCATTAGATCACAAGATAACTTAACTTTGAATTCCTTTGTCATTATCAAAGCAACGGTCGATCGTCGGATGCTTCCCGCACCAACAATCTCCCCCTTTTTGATTATGGCAACTGAAATTCAAAGCTAAGTAAAAATAGATGTATAAAGTTTAAGTAAGCAAGCTTAATAGAATTTAAATGCATGCATGGTTAAGCTAAAATTTAAACTTTGTCAGGCTCCCCCTTAATAAAGGTCTTCTTTATAAAATTAGTCTTTCTTTATTAAGCTAACACTTGAATTTCCCTACTCCCCCCCTTTGCTATTCATCAAAAAATAAGCACGTTCGAAAAAAAATCTTAAGTCTTTGTGAAGATTTTTAGGAAAGAGAAAAAAATCTGAACTTTCTAAAAGCAACATTTCTTGTAAATCAAATTTACTAAGTTAAAATAGGTTGAGCTCGAAGTTTGGTTTTCAAAAAACTTTATCAATTAATTTTGCTGGAGAAAGAGTTTTCTTTTGTAGTATAGAAAAAATAGTTTTAAGCACTTTAGTCAAGATTTTGAAACATTAGGCTTTTAATAAGGGACAAAGTATTTTGGTAACACTTGGTTTTGTATAATATACTTTAGCTAAGTGAAACCAAGGCTAAAGAGCAATTTTTCTTTCAAAAAGCTAAAAAAGTTGACTTTGAAAAATACTTAGTTAAATTTTCAAAATACTTTAGCTTTTAAAAAAGCCAGAATTTTGAAAGCTTAGTCTAAAAAGTACAAAAAATATTCAAAATGCTTTAATTTAAAATACTTCAACTTTAAATTTTAAGTTGATTAATTTTGAAAACTTAGCTTAAAGTTTAAATTTGAAAGAATTTTTCTTTTAGACAAATAATTAATTTAAAGCTTTTGAGGGCAAGGGAGGAGCTTCAATCCTTAATGTCCAAGCATGAGTTGAGTTAGATTGATTGTAAATTAGTTAATTTCGCTTTAAGTAAGGTATCAGAGCTCTAATGTTCATGCCTGAGTAAAAAAAAGTTTTAAAAATCAAGCACGTAGGTTCGCGGTCACATGTCTAACCAGTTAGCTACTAGTTGATTACCTAGAGGGTAATAGCTTTCACTTGGTTAGTCAAGTTAAGCCAATGGATCCAGTTAGATTTGACTAATACTGGAAGACTTGACTTGATTACTATTAATTAGGTGTTTAACGCTCAGACTCATATTGATGCACAGATATAAGCATTCTTGAGTCCAGGCTGTATCATATGCATCTCACGCCGCTCTATGTTTTTCAAACACAAGCAAGGTAAGCCTAGGTGTTTGTGAGATGCTCTGGCTGAATTCTAGGGGAGCATGATTTCAAGGGTAGAGCCTAAGCTAATTCCATATTTTGAAAATTTAGTAAAACTGGAATTTTAAAAACAATATTTTCCTAGAATTTTAAAACATGAGATGATTTTAAAAACTGTAGGGAACTGATTTGAAAATTAAAAACTATTCTACCCAGCACATTCTATTTGAGTAAACAAAAAACTAATAAACATAACTAAGTAGAAGTCAACCAAATACTAATACAAATAGGTGTCTGTCCAAGATACATCATGTGATAGTGTCAAAAGGTAGGATCATCTAGAGCAGGATCATCAGCTGGAGGGTCGTCAGCTGGAGGTGGTGCAAGAGGCTGCTCGGGTGCAGGCTGAGGTTGTCCCTGGCGCCGTATCTCACCTCGGAGAGACACGAACCCTGCAGCTATCTCGGATCAAAGAGATCGGAGGAAGCGATGGCTATCTAGCACAACCCGTCGCTTCTGAATGGACTGGATCTCAAGCCGAGCAAGTCTGTCCTCGATGGAAGGAGGAGCCGAAGTCGAAGGCCCGGCTGATGTGGAGGGTCCGGCAGAGGTGGAAGGATCTACGAAAAACTCCTCTGCTAAGAAATCTGGCCACTCCTCACCCTCGCCTGGTACGTCCTCGGCCTCTGGAGCACTAGGAGCAGCTATTGGCGGTGACCGGCCCTTCCAAGCCAGAATCCTCTCGGCAGTGACCTCTACACCTGCTAATCTAAGACTACGCTGACCTAACTCATCATATATGGTAAGTGGGATGAGTGTCCCTTTGTTAGTGTCTATCCTAGAGGTGGAGAAGATCTGGGTTAGGATATGGCAGTAGGGCATATGGATCACTCCAGACATGACTGTACTAGATGCATGAATGATGTTATAAAACATATGCAGTGCAATGTCTATATCTAGGCGCTGGCTAAGAGCGTACAAAAAGACGGAGTGGGATGGTCACATCTTCGAGACGTCTTGATATGTGATGGGCAGAATGCAAGTTGTCAGGACTCTGTATATAACATAGTCCTGAACTCTAAGAAGGGTCGACCTGAACTCGGTCAGTCGAAGAGGTCTCTCCTCCCAAAAAAAGTGCATATATATGTCATCTAAGGTAATATGAGAATAAGGATCACCAAACGGTAGATCCCTACTCGGGTAATATAAAAATGTACACTGAGACTCCCTAAGCTCTAAGCTAGTGCGAAGCAGGGAGGGAGTAGACTGAATGTCAGTTACACCAACTCTAGTGGAGTAGGTGGTATCATCAACCTTTTTAAGGTTGTGATAGAACTGGGCACACAAGTCTTGATTCACTGTGGTGTTGCAGTCAACTAGTTTCCTTAGAGGATAGTAGTCTATCATCTGAACTGCGGGGAGACAAAATTGGGCAAAAAATGCCCTACCTATATACCTAGGTTTAATGGACTCAAAGGTAAACCTAGCAAAATCTATTCTATGTTGCTCCGAGGGGAATCTAGGGTCCATAGAAGGGGCCCTAGCCGGTGTAGGATCCACAATGCGACACTTCCTATTATTGACAATATATTTAAAAAAATACAGAATAACTACAAATAAGGATAATAGGGAGGTGTAAGATATACCTAGGAGGCATTGTAGGGGGGGATGAAGGAGTTGGAAAGGGTTGAAGGCGCCTTAGGGCAAGGAATCGCACAATTTGGAGAGGGAATCGCGGGAGAGAAATGGACCGTGAACGAAAAGAAAAGCTTCTGTTCATTTCTGAAATCTCAGATTAGAGGCGCCTTATATGGTTTTTAGGGCGCCTTCATTGGGACGTTAGAGGCGCCTCGGAGACCATCCGAGGCACCTTTGGTCTTTAGGTTTATGTTTAATTAATTTAAAAATTAAAAACACTAATTTTAGGTTAATTAAATTTTGAAAAATATTTTTAAGTTAATTAATTTTGAAAAATAATTTTAAGTTAATTAAATTATTGAAAAATAATTTTAATAAATTATGAATTTTAAAATCAAATTTTGAATTTTAATTCTGATTTTGAATTTGAGTTTAAATTAATTTTCATTACAAATTTAATTTTGAATTAATTTTAATTATGTATTTAATTTTGAATTAATTTTAATTACGAATTTAATTTTGAATTAATTTTAATTATTAATTTAATTTTGAAGTGAATTATAATTACTAATTTGAATTTCAAATTTGATTCAATTTCTATTTCTTAGTCATCTCACCCGATCTAAATTTTCAATCAGGTAATCCTACAATATATGTGAGATGAATTAAGTTCAATTTTAGGATTTGGTTTAACTTTGTGTTAGATTCAGGTTTAGCTTTGGGTTCAACAAGTAGGCGTTCTTTGGATAAACTTCTGGGCTATGGTGAGTCACAAGGACATCATTAAAGTAACCATGCCTTCGAGATTTTCCAAATAGTCCTACCCATTGAACTTAATACAAAACCTTGGTCTAACTGGTTAGGATCCATAAAGGGTAGCTTCGGTCAGTTCCACTTAGCCAAATGCACCAGGTCGAAGTCATATCTTCCTAGACATGCGATGACTAAGTTTCCCCAACGTACTATCATCCAATACTTCACCAGTACCGTGGGTCAAGTTAAACCTAGCCCATTTTAATCTAACCTTAATTACCCGACCGGGTAGTCTACTCTTGTTTACCCTTATCGGGTGGATTAATTTCGGAGGTGCCAGCTATTCTGGAGTCTTCCTTTGGATTTTAATTTGATTTAGTTTGAATTTAATTTAATTGAATTTAATTTGATTTTAATTTATTGTTAATTTTAATTTGATTTTATTTTAGTTTAATTTAAATTTAATTTGATTTGAATTTAATTTAATTAAAATTTAATTTAATTTGAATTTAATTTGATTTAATTTTAATTTAATTTGAATTTAGTTTTATTTTTATTAATTTTCTTCTAGCTCCCCCTGAATCATAGCCTCGATATGGTTTATGGAGGTAATGTATTTGATCCTTAGGGACCCAATATTGTCCAAGTCCAACTTGATTGATCAGGTTGGACTTGGGGACCCATGCTTGGACCATTTTTCTATTTGTTCTTTGTATGAGTGATAAATATGACTTATATTTCTTTTTTGATTTGAATCCTAGTCCAGTTCTGTTGTAAATTGTCCTTTGTGTTCCAAGAATTAGGTCAAGGTTCTTGGAACCCAGAGAATCGTTCTAATGTTTTCTCCAAATCCTTGACCTGAGTTTTCAGGTTGGAATTCTCTTCCTCAAGTTTTTGGACTTGACTCGAGTTTCCAGTCTGAACTAGTTCAGTCAAAAATTCGGAGTTAGTCACTTCTTTAAGGACAGCTACTTCCTTTAGAAGCGACTTAATTCTAAGATTAGACATAGCTAATTTTCGTAACAAGTAATTGACTAGATTGTTTAGTCGAGGGATACTTATAAAGGGATCGGACCCTTCGGAAACGGATACGGATCCGTGGCTTCTTTCTGATTCTGCTTCCGACTCACTCTCACTCTCGGACACATCGATCTGGCCTCGGGCCATCAGGGCAAGAAGGCTCGTCTGTTCGAGCTCATCGTCGGTATCCTCTTCTGAAGATTCTTCAAAGGTTGCTTTTAGTACCTTCTTCTTTCTCTGCTTCTTTACATCCTTCTGATTGGGATAGTTGGCCTTGATGTGCCCCTTCTGGTTGCACCCATAATAGATCACTTCAAACTTAACCTTTGAGCTGGGTTGAACCTCCTTTGATTGTACAACTTTCTTTAGGTCTTTCTTATTGAACCCCTTCTTCTTCTTGTAGAACTTCTTCACAAGATTCACGAGTTCGGAGGTCAATTCGACGTCTTCATCATCTGAGTCAGGTTCGGTTTCTGATTCAGGTTCAGTTCTTCGTCGTGATCTTGGTTTACGTGTTCGACTGGTACCTGTAACCAAAGCAATACCTTTCTCGATTGGCTATGTATTAGTTTGTTCATGCAATTCGAATTTTGAGAACAGTTCATCTAGTCTAATGGAAGTTAAATCCTTGGAGACTTTGTAGGCATCTACCATTGATGCCCACAATGTGCTCCTCGGAAAAGCATTAAGTGTGTACCTTATAATGTCCCTGTTCTCGACCTTTTGCCCGATAACGTGGAGAGAGTTGAGGATGTCTTGAATCCGTGCATGGAGTTGACATGCTGTTTCTTCTTCCTACATTTTCAGATTATATAATTTATTGAACAAGAGATCTCTCTTGCTTACCTTGGTGTCAGAGGTGCCCTCGTGGAGTTCGATCAGCTTCTCCCAAAGCTCTTTTGCGCTAGAGAATGGTCCAACTCTGTTGAGTTCCTCCTTGGTCAGTCCGCACTGGAGGGTACAGGTTGCTTTGGCATCAGCTTCCACCTTCTTGATTAGGGTCGGTTCTCATTTTTCGCAGGGTGTCGGCTTGCCGTCTTCGTCGGATGGCAGTTGTAGTCCAGTCTTGACAATCATCCACGTGTCGAATTGCGTCTTGAGAAAGGTATCCATTTGCCCCTTCCAATATCCGAAGTCTTCTCCGGAGAAAAGTGGGGGGCAAACGGTGCTGAAACCTTCTTGTTGGACCATTAGCGATATGCAACAAAGAAAATAGAAATGTCCCAAGACTAGGTCTTGGATTAGTAGTGCGGGAAATCAAGAAAGAAAAAAACGAACTCAAGTGGTGTTGCACCAGCCTCGAGCTAAAATCTATTCGAAAAAAATAATTAGAATATAGTTATTAAGCTAATTCTAATTGACTCCGTAAAACTGAAAATAGCACGAAAAAATTGCGTGATTGGTGGTTGTACCAGATCAACGCGACCCCGCTCTGATACCAATTATTGGATCGAAAGTGCTAGAGGGGGGGGGGTGAATAGCGCTCGTGGCTTTCACTATTTTCGAATTCATAAAGACGTTCGTAAATCGTTCGAGTAATGAAGCAGCGAAATAAAATAAAGAAGACACACACACAAAAACACACCAAGATTTACTTGGTTCGGAGCCTAGGGCGACTCCTACTCCAAGGCCCACGCTCGTTGAGTGTTTACGTTGGGCAACAACTATAATCACGAAAAGTATTACAAACTAAGTACAATTATGAACTGAAATAAACTTTATACCGACAACAACTAGATTAAAACTGAAGCTCTGGGTTGTCGGGATGTCGTTGCAGCACTTCGGGATTGTCTCGTAGGCAGCTTGCAGCGCAAGGATTGCTTAGAATTTGTTGTTTCAAGCTGCTGGTCGAGTCCCTCTTTTAAACAGTGCAGGAGGCACCTCCAAGCCCGTCTAAGGCGCCTCCAGGCCGCCGAGTTGCACGCGTGGATCAGCTCAGATCTGGTCGCACCTTATCCCACTGAAGGTGCCTCCAAGCTGCTCCAAGGCACCTCCAACGCCTGGTCTAAGGCGCCTCTAGTGACCTCCGAGGCGCCTCCAGCGTCTCTGGACAGCTGGCTTCAGCTAGCACCCGAGGCGCCTCCAAGCCCCATGGAGGCGCCTCGGACACTGTTCATCCGAGGTCTAAGTTGCTCCTTTGTTCCTGCAAATTGTGTTAGTCCCAAACACAAACCCTGCAAAACAAAGTTAGCACAGAAATAGTATGATAGATACACTTGACAGTCGTCGGACTGTCCGGGTCTGACTTCGGATTTCCAACCGGAAACCCTAGGTCGACCTGACACCTACTGTTCCCTCTACGGGGAACGCGCCCTCACCTACTCCATTCAGGAGATTTACCTGATGCCAGTGCGATCCTCCAGATCGACTGGACTTTTGCTCAGCGTTCTAAGCTTCCGGAGTTTCTGCTGAACTTCCTCTTCCCGGCTGGTCCAGTCTTTCACCTGGTTCGCGACACCAGGACTTTCGACCTTGGGTTACCCCCCCTAGGACTTTTTGCCTGAAGCTCTCGACCCGCCAAGACTTTTCACATAGGGTTACCACCCCCTATGGCCTAGGGTTACCACCCCTAGGGTTACCACCCCTAGGGTTTTCCACCTGCCTAATCGCAGCTAGGACTTTTCTGAAACACTCAATTAAGTGCATTAGATCACAAGACAACTTAACTTTGAATTCCTTTGCCATTATCAAAACAACGATCGATCGTCGGATGCTTCCCGCACCAACAATTAATGGGTAAAACCCTCCTTTTACAAATGATTTAATTTGTATACGTCCACACTAACGTGTCATACAAAATTCACGGTGTTTGAGGTGTTGGTGAATTTAAATGATATTATTTTGAGGAATCAATGTTATTTTAAATTCTAAAGTTTTGACCAAATATTTGATCGAAGGAAGACCAACTATTAATTTTATTTGTCATAAAGATAGGTTGACAAGATAATAAAATTAATAAAATCTCCTTTTACAAATGTTTGAATTTGTATACATCCACACTAACGTGGCATACAAAATTCATGGAGATTTTGAAGTATTGGTCTTGACCAAATATTTTTGTGATTTTTAAGATGTCAAATGTTTTTCAATCCCCTAGCTGTTATACTATAGAATAGAATTAGTAGTCCCAATTATAATGATTTGAAACAAAACTTGGACAATAAGGTGGACTGTCCTCTCAGAACTGAGAATAATAAAGGTGTATTTTATTTATTAGTTTTTGAAATATATTTAGTGGTGTTTTCTACCAGTACCTGGTGTGTAGATACGGGAGCCACTGATCATGTCTACAATTCATTGTAGGGGTTCCAAGAAACCCAACAACTATATAAATCACAGTCTACATGGGCACTGCTGCAAAAGTAGCAGTTGTTGCAGTGGGAGATGTTTATCCTCTGATAGGAATAAAACATGGATTTTGAGATATTGTCTTTACGTACAAAGTTTTAGAAAGAACTTGATTTCAGTTTCTAAACTATTCAAAGAATTTGATATTCTGTCTATTTTGATAACAAAATTGTTATCAAGAAAAATAGGAAAATTATCTGTTCTGGTACGTTGGTTGGCAATTTATATATTCTAAATCCAATAACTCCCACGATGCAATAAATAGAAATTAATAACACATCTTCTAACTCTAAAGAGAAAGAAACCTTCCGAAATGAACCAATCATATCTTTGGCATCTAAGGCTAGGTTATATTAACTTAAGTAGGATTCAAAGGATAATAACCGATGAACTTTTGGGTTCATTGGTGGTGGAAAACTTTCCAACTTGCAAGTCTTACTTGGAAGGAAAAATGACCAAAAGGCTTTTTAAGTCTAAGGGGTATAAAGCCAAAGATGTGTTAGAATTGGTTCATTCTGATTTGTGTGGACCTATGACTATCCAGGCAAGAGGTGGTTTCGAATATTTCATCTCTTTTATAGACAACTATTCGTGATATTGGTACATTTACTTGATACGCTGCAAGTCTAAGTGCTTTGATAAGTTCAAAGAGTACAAGGCTGATGTGGAGAAATGTCAAGGTAAAAGTATCAAGACACTACGGTGAGATCGTAATGGCGAGTACCTCTTAGGAGAGTTTAGGAGTCACTTATCAGAAGTCGGGATTCAATCCCAACTAACTGCACCTAGTGCACCCCAAAAGAATGGTGTAAGAACGAAGGAATATGACTCTTATGGAAATAGTTAGATCAATGATGAGTTATTAAGAATTACCAAATTCGTTGAAAGGATATACTCTGGAAACGACAATGAACATAGTACCTTCTAAGTCAGTACCCTCTACTCCCATAGAATTGTGGAATAGGCGTAAACCTAGTCTGAAGCATATTCGGATTTGGGGTAGTCCAGCACATGTGCTGAAAGGAGACACTGATCACGTATAGAAGTTCACTTGGTTGTGGGTTATCCTAGATAAACGAAAGGTGGTTTATAGTCCTAAAGATCAGAAGGTCATTGTTGGAACCAATGCCTGATTTTTAGAAGAGGACTATGTTATAAACCACAAGCCCAAAAGTAAATTTGTTGTTAAGGAAATAATAAAGGGTACGTCTAATCTAATACCAACAGTACAAGATGAGATACCACAAGAAACTGCAACACGTGTCACAAATGATACACAACTACAGACAATACCTCATCGTAGTGGGAGGGTCGTTAGGCAACCTGAAAGATTCATGTTTTTGGGAGAGTCGTCGGACTTGATCCCAGGAAAACATGAACCTGATCCCCATACATATGACGAAGCACTCAAGATAAAGATGCAGCATCTTGGCAAAGAGTAATAGAATCTATATAAGTCTGGGAGCTTGTAGAACCACCAAATGGTGTAAAACCCATTAGGTGTAAATAGGTCTACAAAAGAAAAAGAATGATAGACGGGAAGGTGGAAACCTTCAAAGCAAGGCTTGTTGAAAAAGGGTATCGATTATTAGGAAACTTTTTCACCGGTAGCCATGCTTAAGTCTATCCAGATTCTTTTATCTATTGCTCTCATATGAATTATGAGATTTAGCAAACGGATGTCAAGACAGCTTTCCTTAATGGAAGTCTTGAAAAAAATATCCAGCAACCAGAGGGATTCATTGCAAAGGGCAAAGAGCATCTTATATGGAAGCTCAATCGGTCTATGGACTAAATCAAACTTCAAGGTCTTGGAACATCCGGTTGTAATTCAGTCTCATGGATTTATTCAGTGTCCGGATGAGTCTTGTGTATACAAGAAGTGTGATAACGTGGTGGTATTTCTTGTACTATACATAGATGACAATTTTGATAGTTAGAAACAATATCAAAGTGCTGTCGGAAGTAAGGGTATGGTTGTCCAAGCAATTCGATATGAAGGACTTGGGAGAATGCACACATATTCTCGGGATCAAAGTAATAAGGGATCATAAGAAAAGAATGTTGTGTTTATCCCAAGCTTCATATATCAATACGATCCTAGCTCATTTTAGCATGCAAGACTCCAAGAAAGGTTTTCTACCTTTTAGGCATGGAGTAAAGAGATGTCTCCGAATACATCAAAGGAGATAGAGGACATGAAGGCAGTTCCTTATGCTTTAGCTGTAGGAAACCTAATGTATGCTATGTTACGCACGAGACCAGATATCTATTTTGCCGAGGGCATGGTTAGCAGATATCAAAGCAATCTAGAACAGGGACATCAGACTGCCGTAAAGCATATATTAAAGTACCTGAGAAGGACTAGAGATTATATGCTAGTTTACAAAGGTAGATGATTTGCTCCCTGTGAGTTACAAGGATTCAGACTTCCAATTTGATAGGGACAATATTGAGTCAACCTCGAAGTTTTATGTTTAGGAGGTGAAGCCATAACTATAGAGGAGTGTTAAGCATATGTGCTTTTTCGAACTCCACTATGAAAGCTAAGTATGTGGCAGCCTTTGAGGCAGCCATAGAAGCTGTATGACTCAGAAAACTTCATGATGGACTTAGATGTGATTCCTGGTTTGCCCAAAAAAATTATTACAGTATATTGTGATAATTGTTGGTGCAACCTTAGGTCAAGGTTGACCTGGTTGACCCGACTCGAGGTGACTTGACTCGAGTTGTATTTTGATGTTTGACTTGGGAAGATTGTCGGTGCAACCTTAGGTCAAGGTTGACCTAGTTGAGTTGCATGTTGATGTTTGACACTCGTGAGAGAGTTCTATTCTTGATGTGAGACAAGAATAGATGGTTGGGAGATTATTGGTGCAACTCTAGGTCAAGGATTGACCTGAAAAGTCCAAGTATGGAGACTTGGCACTGGAAAAGTCCGAGCAGGGGGCTTGGCACGCGAAAAGTCCAAGTATGGAGACTTGGCGCTGGAGAAGTCCAAGCAGGGAGCTTGGCACGGGAAAAGTCCAAGCAAGGAGCTTGGCAAAGTGGGAAAGTCCTAACTGGGATGTTAGGCAGTGTGGAAAGTCCTGGTGAGTGAAGCCAAGCAGTGGGAAAGTCCTAACTGGGATGTTAGGCAGTTGGAAAGTCCTGGTGAGTGAAGCCAGGCAGTGAGAAAGTCCTAACTGGGATGTTAGGCAGTGTGAAAACCCTAGTGAGTGAAGCTAGGTGAAAGTCCTGGTGAGTGAAGCCGGGCAAGGGAAAATCCAGATGGATCAAGGGTAATCGGACATCTGGTGATGGGAAGTCCAAGTAGGTCATAGGAGTGACCGGATACTTGGCACGAAGAGGAAAGTCCAAGTGGGTCAAAGGGATTGACCGGACACTTGGTGGGGAGTCTTAGCAGGTCAAGAGAGTGATCGGATGCTAAGCATGATGTACCAATAGATCAAGGTTGACCGGATATTGGTTTGGAAGGTTTGAGACTTGGTTTGGGCAAAAACCAAGCTCTGGATCGGTCTGCAGACCGATCCAACGATACGTTTGTGTATCTGATCGATCTGGTGACCGATCAGATGACAAACAGAAGGTGATCATGGTTCTGTGGGCTTACTGATCGGT
Source organism: Zingiber officinale (assembly GCF_018446385.1). Classification (NCBI taxonomy): domain Eukaryota; kingdom Viridiplantae; phylum Streptophyta; class Magnoliopsida; order Zingiberales; family Zingiberaceae; genus Zingiber; species Zingiber officinale. Next base: position 79,047,046 of record NC_055989.1, read on the forward strand.
CTGGGGACCGATCAGCTTGGAGCCTGATCGGTCCCGGGGACCGATCAGGGATGATCCGCGGTCAGAATCGTTCGGACCTCAAGGTCAATCGAGCTCAATTTTCCTCCACTCTGTTCGAGGAATGTGTCGAGTGAGCACCGAATTAGGTGTTGTACCCCATGGACCGAACAGGCTTCTTCCCGATCGGTCCACGACCGATCGAACTATAGCGAGACCCATACATGTCTTTTTGTACTCTTCTTGAAAGTTTATGTCACTAACAACAAAGCTTCTCCTTCCTACAATTCTTCTTTTCGAATATTCTTCAACTGAGCTTTGATTGAGGTCGCCGCTTCGGGTGAGCTTCCAGTCGTCGACCAGCTGCTGCGTTTGGGTTGTGAAGTTGCTGCTTCACCTCCAGTCGACAAGAAAGCAAGCAATTGGTAGAGTGCTATTGTATTCATATTGTATTGCTTTTCTTACTGTTCTTGTACTCTTTGTTTGCTGTTGCAAACGTTTGTGGCGAGGTTTCTCCACCCACAAGGAGTATATTGTATTAGCCGGTTCTCCGGGGACTCATCCACCGACGGATTGACTGGACTCGTCCACCTTACGGACACGCCGAGGAGTAGGAGCCCTAATCTCCGAACCTCGTTACATCCTTGTGTTAAGGTTTGGTTTTCTTCTCTTTCGTTTCTTTGTATTTTCCGCTGCGCTAACACGTTTTGTAGAAAGAAACGACGATTTGAGGTCGGCTATTCACACCCCCCCTCTCTAGCCGAGTACGAACGATCCCAACAAGTGGTATCAGAGCGAGGTCGCTCTTCATCGGATCAACACCCGTGGGAGCAAAGGTAGAGAATGGATCTCTATGGAGAAGACATCACCATTCCACCCTTCTACGAATGCGGCGACTTCGCGTATTGGAAGGTAAGGATGAAGTACTTTCTTATGACTAACATAATGAATTGGTTTTGTGTACAAGAAGGTTTTACTCCTCCGGTGGATAAGGAAGGAAAACCACTTGAGAAGAAGGAGTGGACAAGAGAACAAATTCACAAATCCGAAATCAACGAAGAGGTAACGAGAATAATTGAATTTTCATTGCCTACTAACATCTTGTGTAAGATAGGTTACAACAATGCCAAGGAATTATGGGATAACTTGGCCAAGTTCCATGAGGGAAGCTCAAATTCAAGCCATGAAGAGGAGCTAAGTGAGCCAAGTAGCTCACATCATGGAGGAGAAGATTTAGAAGTTGAGGGCCACTCAACATCTAAAGAAGAAGAGGAGGGGAGTTCCTCTTCAAGGTCGGAGCAAGAAGAAGAAGCTTCTACCTCCGGAAGGGATGAAGATGAGAGCGTTCATCCATCCTCAACCCTAGGTAACTCAAGCATTTTAATTTATAGAAAATTACACATAATGTGCTTCGAGTGTAGGGAGTTTGGGCACTACAAGAGCAAGTGTCCAAAGAGGGTTAGAAAGACTCCACCGGCACCAAAGGTCAAGGAAGCCGGCGTCCCAACACGCAAAGGCAAGAAGCACGTGGTGTGCTTTCAATGCAAGCAACGGGGACACTATAGGAGCCAATGTCCGAAGGGGAGGAAACCTCACAAGGACAAGGGATGCACATCGATAGGGGGAGCTAAGGCAAACCCTAAGGTATCTTTTAAGGCTCATTCGTGCAATTCTAGTTGGATACATGCTAGTAATTTTATTGCATTAGTCAATAATGATAAGCATGTTAACACTAGAAATCAATACATGTGCTTAGGTGCTAAACATGTCAACCTAGATAGGGATACTACTAGGAATGCTAACCCTAGGATTAACACTTCTAAGGTTAAGGAAAACCTAGGTAGAAACCCTAAATCAACTAGACACATGCCTAGGAACACCTCAAGAAAGAATGACAAATCAAAACTTGAGGTAATAGAAAAGGAGAATCAAGTCTTGAGGTCAAGGCTTGATACCCTAGAAAAGGCCCTTAAAAATTTAGAGAAGTCAACTCTAGGGCCTAAGGGTCAAAAGTCCCAGGACAAGAAAGGTTTGGGTCACAAATCTAAGTCCCAAGTGGTCAAGCCCACTTACCACAATGTTCCATTCGATTATGGAACAAAACCTAGGGCTAGGAAGACCACCACCAAGGTCACAAGGGGAGTTACCCCTAGAGTTGATCTTGATGAGTCCCAAATGACCAAGGCTTCAAAGCCTAAGAGGGTCATTAGGAGGGTTGCTAGGGAAGTTATCCCTAGTGAATATTTAGTGAACCCAATGAGCTCAAATAGGTATTGGGTTCCTAGGAGCATCTTCTCTACCCCATAGATGGGTTAGAGAGTGTCAACTCCGATTAGAAGGGTAGTTAACCCAACTTTGAGGAAATTGATACTCAAGGAGCTTTTTCAAGGTTTTGAGAACTTTTAAAAATGAAATGGAATTATCATTTACTCCTTTGAAGAGTTAAATGTGCCTAAAGATTGGAAATTTCATTTTTAATCTCAATTGGCACAATTTGGGAAAATCTAGAGAACTCTCGAGGAAAAATGAAACATGCCAAGTTTTGAGGATAAATTTGATCTTTAAGTGGCATGAATTAATCTAGAGTTCAAGAAGTGTCAAAATTAGGATTTTGGCATTTTGGGGCAATCTAGGATTAAATTTGAAGTTAGCCAAGTGGTTAAGGATACTTAGATAGGTAATCTAGGTATATTTATTTATGCTAAATCTTGCCATGATTGTTTGCCCTCACATGTCATGACATCATGTTTAGTTTTATTATCATTTGAAATGTCATGATAATGCTTAGGCTAGTTTTTATGTCATGTTTATTTAAGTTTCAAACTTTATGCCATGACATCATGACATTGGCACATGTTTTCATTTATGATACCATTTTATGCCATGTCATCATCTCTTGCATTAGTAATCAATTGAATTGATTTAAGGATGAAAAACACATTTTGATATTGAGATCAAATTTGTGTTTAGAAAATGCATGAGACCTTAGTCTAAGATACCTAAACCCATATCTCACATCAAAATTGACATGGATGTGTTTGATACACTTTAGATGTGTGTGAGATATTAGGATCATGAGTTAGGATCAAGGTGCATAGTTCTTGTACCTAGATGAGCCTAATTCAAGAAATGGAGGATCATAGGGAAAACTTGTGTACAAGTCATGTACATATAGTCCTAAGATTATGATCCTAAATTAAAGGGTTTAAAATCATTTCAAAATTGATTTGAAAAACCTTGATGAAGCTTTCCTAGTGATTGCATTCATCATTGAACATTGTGATACAAAGTTGAGTTAAACTTGAACTATTTCAAAGTTTTTGAACTTTGTATCAAGATTGAAAAATGGAAGTTATTTTAATAGAAAACTATTTTTCCATGATAGTGTATGATATGAGGAATGTATCCTCAAAGTTTCGTAATTTTTGGAATTTTCTTGAATTTATTAGGAGTTTCTGATTTTCCGGAAGGGGAAATCAGAAGTTCTGATTTCAGTGGCTGGATCAGTCCGGGGACTGATCCAGGGAAGATCTGATCGGTCTGCGGACCGATCCAGAGTATTGTGGATCGGTCTGCAGACCAATCCAGTGAGTTCCAGTAGCACGAGTGCGATCTGGTGAAGGGCTGATCGGTCTGGGGACCGATCAGGGCGTGCCGAATTTCTGATTTTTCAGCTGTTGTCTGAAATTTCAGTTATGGAAATGGTGTTTGTGGATTTCTAAAGGTTTGGAACTCACAAAGACATTGTTGGTGCAATGGTCAAGGGGAAGTTGACCTTTAGGGGGAGTTGACTTTTAGGGGGAGTTTTTACTCCTTAAGATTTTTGAGGATTAGTGATATGGGATTATCACTAAGTTGATTGTTGAGTTTAGTATCAAGGGGGAAATTAAGAGTTTCAATGAAAAGTATGGGACTTTCATTAGGAAGAAACTCTTGACCTTGATACCCTTCTTTTTCTTTTTGATGTGTGTCAAAAAGGGGAGAGTGTTCATTGGAGAATTATTGGAGAACCCAAGTTAGGTTATCGGGTTAACCTAAACTAGGGGAAGAATGTCAAGGAATGTTCGAGGAAGAACATTGGAATTCTTTTTGATGTGTGTCAAAAAGGGGGAGAATTATTGAAAAACCCAAGTTAGGTTATCGGGTTAACCTAAGGGGAGAATGTCCAGAGAATGTTCAAGGAAAGAACATTGGACATTGGAAGATGGTTGGAAAACCTAAGTTAGGTTATCGGGTTAACCTAACTTGATTATGGGTTTTGTCAAACATCAAAAAGGGGGAGATTGTTGGTGCAACCTTAGGTCAAGGTTGACCTGGTTGACCCGACTCGAGGTGACTTGACTCGAGTTGTATTTTGATGTTTGACTTGGGAAGATTGTCGGTGCAACCTTAGGTCAAGGTTGACCTAGTTGAGTTGCATGTTGATGTTTGACACTCGTGAGAGAGTTCTATTCTTGATGTGAGACAAGAATAGATGGTTGGGAGATTATTGGTGCAACCCTAGGTCAAGGATTGACCTGGTTGACCTGAAAAGTCCAAGTATGGAGACTTGGCACTGGAAAAGTCCAAGCAGGGAGCTTGGCACGCGAAAAGTCCAAGTATGGAGACTTGGCACTGGAGAAGTCCAAGCAGGGAGCTTGGCACGGGAAAAGTCCAAGCAGGGAGCTTGGCAAAGTGGGAAAGTCCTAACTGGGATGTTAGGCAGTGTGGAAAGTCCTGGTGAGTGAAGCCAGGCAGTGGGAAAGTCCTAACTGGGATGTTAGGCAGTTGAAAAGTCCTGGTGAGTGAAGCCAGGCAGTGAGAAAGTCCTAACTGGGATGTTAGGCAGTGTGAAAACCCTAGTGAGTGAAGCTAGGTGAAAGTCCTGGTGAGTGAAGCCGGGCAAGGGAAAATCCAGATGGATCAAGGGTAATCGGACATCTGGTGATGGGAAGTCCAAGTAGGTCATAGGAGTGACCGGATACTTGGCACGAAGAGGAAAGTCCAAGTGGGTCAAAGGGATTGACCGGACACTTGGTGGGGAGTCTTAGCAGGTCAAGGGAGTGACCGGATGCTAAGCATGATGTACCAATAGGTCAAGGTTGACCGGATATTGGTTTGGAAGGTTTGAGACTTGGTTTGGGCAAAAACCAAGCTCTGGATGGTCTGCAGACCGATCCAGTGATACGTTTGTGTATCCGATCGATCCGGTGACCGATCGGATGATAAATGTAAGGTGATCATGGTTCTGGGCTTCGATCGGTGCGGGACCGATCATCTTGAGCCTGATCGGTCCCGGGACCGATCGAGGATGCGTGGATCGGTCGGACCGATCAGATTCCACGAGAGTTGGGCAACTCTGCGTGAAAGCTTCGATCGGTGCGGGACCGATCAGGCCCTGATCGGTCCCCACGACCGATCAGAGGTTCTGATCGGTCCATGGACCGATCGGGGAACCTCCTGATCGGTCCACAGATCGGTCCATGGAGTTCTAGCCGTTGCGACGCAACGGCCAGTTTCTTCGCTGTTTTTCTTGGCGGTCAAGGGCTGCCGCTGCACAAGAACTTCTTCTCTTTTCCTTGAACTCTGTTCTTCTGCTGAAGCTTCGCTCAACTGAGCTTTGATTGAGGTCGCCTCCGAAGCTTGGTGAGCTTCCTGTCGTCGACCAGCTGCTTTGGGTTGTGAAGTTGCTGCTTCACCTCCAGTCGACAAGAAAGCAAGCAATTGGTAGAGTGCTATTGTATTCATATTGTATTGCTTTTCTTACTGTTCTTGTACTCTTTGTTTGTTGTTGCAAACGTTTGTGGCGAGATTTCTCCACCCACAAGGAGTATATTGTATTAGCCGGTTCTCCGGGGACTCATCCACCGACGGATTGACTGGACTCGTCCACCTTACGGACACGCCGAGGAGTAGGAGCCCTAATCTCCGAACCTCGTTACATCCTTGTGTTAAGGTTTGGTTTTCTTCTCTTTCGTTTCTTTGTATTTTCCGCTGCGCTAACACGTTTTGTAGAAAGAAATGACGATTTGAGGTCGGCTATTCACACCCCCCCCCCCTCTCTAGCCGAGTACGAACGATCCCAACAATAATAAGTGGTGCAGTAGCAAACTCGAAGGAACCACGAGCTCATAAGGCAAGTAAACACATAGAGCACAAGTACCACCCAATACAAGACATCATATAACGAGGAGAAGTTGTTGCAGCCTAGATTGCATTAGATGATAACCTGGGAGATCCTTTCACTAAGACCCTTAAGGCAAGAGCTTTTGATGGGCATGTTAAAGAGTTGGGAATCAGATATATGGTAGGGTATATGGCAGCATAGTCCTTTAGTATAAGTGGGAGATTGTTAGAGTGTATACTAAAAGCCTAGTTTTTTGTATAAACATTTATTTAGAAATAAGAATCACATTGGTCAAATGTCTACATTTATAAGATAAGTGTAGTTGTTCAATTAATTTATATTGTAGATAACATGGTGTGTGGTGTCACACACAGAAGATCATGTTATCAATTCCTTATAAATTATAAAAAGTAGCTCACGACTAAGATGGAAAGGAACAAGCCATTGGAATAGTCGTAGTGTAATTTGGTATTAGTTTATCTTAACTATAAAATTACACTAGTACACTCTGAGTGTATTGAGCAGAACCATTTGAGATAGTTTCTTTTTATACTGACTGAATAAAAGAACAAGACCTCTGTTATTATAGAAGTGTGTGCTCTTAATCCTAATATAATAACAAACACATATACTTAATATTAATTTCTTTAATTTATCAAAGGGTGCGATTTAGTTCGATAAATCAATAGGCCCGATAAGTTGAGAAATGATATTATTTATAGTGTGTGTTGTTGATTATAGAAGGAAACTGTATCCTAGTAATCTAGGTTGATAATGTCCCCAAGAGGAGCTCATAAGGATTGTCATGTAAACCCTACAGGTGGACTTAGTCCGACATGACGATAAGGTTGAGTGGTACTACTCTTGGAGCTAGATATTAATTAAATAAGTTGTCAGTAACTCATTTAATTAGTGGACATTCGATATCTTAAACACACTCATGATAAGAAGGAGCCCATATAGTAATATGGGATTGGTGCGGTAGTTCAATAATAACTTTTTAGTGGAATGAGTTATTATTGATGAACTCGAGTTGGGTGTTCAGGGAGAACACGGGAAGCTCAAGTTCATCGGGAGACCAAAACCAATTCCTCCTCTCGGTCCCTGTCGTAACCTCTTATTTATAAAGTCTTATACCCACCCATACCCACCTTCTTACCCACCTTAAGGTGGTCGGCCAAGCTTAGCTTCGAGCCCAAGCTAGGGCCGACCAAACCAAGGTTAGATGGGTCAAGTAGGTGGCTGACCCTAGCTTGAATCCAAGCTTAGATGGTCGGCCACAATAAAATTAAATGGATTTTATTTTTTAAAATCTTTTCTTATGTGGAAGCCATGATTTTAAAAGAGAGTTTCAAATTTAAATCTTTCCTTTTATAGCTTTCTACAAAGGATTAAGAGAAAGGTTTGATATCTTTCCTTATTTGTAGTTAAAAGGAAGATTTTAATTTTTTATAAAACTTTCCTTTTTGTAACCATCCTCATGGTTTTAAAAGAGAGTTTTAAAAATTATAAATCTTTCCTTTTATAGCTTTCTACAAAGGATTAAGAGAAAGGTTTGATATCTTTCCTTAATTGTAGTTAAAAGGAAGATTTTAATTTTTGATAAAACTTTCTTTTTTTGTAACCATCCTCATGGTTTTAAAAGAGAGTTTTAAAAATTATAAATCTTTCCTTTTATAGCTTTCTACAAAAGATTAAAAGAAAGATTTGATATCTTTCCTTATTTGTAGATTTAAAAGGAAGATTTTAATTTTGAGAAAACTTTCCTTGTAACCATCCACATGTTTTAAAAGAGAGATTTTAATTTATAAATGTTTCCTTTTATAACCAACCATGAAGGGAATTTTAAAAGAGAAAATTTTATTTTAAAAATTTCCGAAAAAAAATTAGGAAGTTTTAATTTTGTGTTTAAAACTTTCCTTGCTTGGAGGAATTAAGGTGGTTGGCCATTGAAAGGTTTAAAAGGAAAATTTTGATAAAAATTTCCTTCTTAAACATTGGCAAGAAATATAAGGAAGTTTTATTTATAAAACTTTCCTTATTTGCCAATACCAAGGAATATAAAATAGAGGGTAGAGGTGGCTCACGTCATAACATAATACTTTTATTATTCATCTCTTCTCTTCCTTGGTGGTGGCCGGCCCTCATCCCTCTTCTTCCTCCTATTCTTCTTCCTTGGTGGCCGGCAACATCTCATCTCAAGGAGTTCAAGGTGGCCGGATCTTGTTAGAGGAAGAAGGAGAGATAGGAGGCATTGTTTCTTAGCATCCCTTGGAGCTTGGTTGGTGGTCGAAAGTTCTTCATCTCTTGAAGATTGTTGGTGGCCGAAGCTTGCTTGGAGAAGGAAGCTTAGGTGGATTCTCGTCTCAGTAGATCGTCGCCCACATGACGTCCGAGATAAGAAGAGGAATACGACAGAAGATCGAGAGGTTTATAAGGTACAAAAGGTATAACTAGTTATTAGTTTCCGCATCATAACTAGTTCATTTTTTGTTTAGATCTTGAAATACCAAACACAAGAGGCTAGTGATTCTAGGTTTCGAATTTATGAATCGATTTGTGTTCTTTTGTTTTTTCTTCGATCTTGTGATTCGATTGTTCTTTTTGGTTAAACCTAGGGTTACTATAAGGAGATTAAATATTGAATTTCTTTGAAAGGCTTTGTCTAGGCAGTGGTGGATGATCTCATACCCAAGAAGGCCTAGTGTCTCGCCATGTTTGACCTGGAAGCTGATCTTTGAAATAAATATTTAATCAAATTTGTAACATGGGTGGATTTGGATCAATAATGTTAAGCATCGTTTGCGATCTAAGTCTAAACCACTAAGAGCAGATAAGTTGAATTTGGAATCAATAATGTTAAGTTCCGTTTGCGATTCCAAATTTAATTTCTAAAGAACACAATAGGTTGTTAGGAAAGGTTCAGGACTTGTACAAATTTTTGTACAGGGGAACCGGTACGATATTCCGAGTAGCAACCAACAGAGGGCGTCGTCGTGCGGCACTTCGATCCCGTCAAGATCCCTAGGACCAAAGCTGATCTTGGGCCCGTTCGCCCTCTCTTTGCTACATCCTACATCATGGATCTCCAGTCGTCTAGCATACGACTTTCGAGCTCGGTTGGAGTCTCCACTGGTCGATCCACCAGCTATTATGTTGATTTCACCCCGAGCGGCGTTGCTCTGGTTTTCTTCCTCCCGAGCGGAGTGACCGACTTGCCCACGTGAGGCTGGGGTGCGGTCGTCTTTCCTTGCTTGATGATGATGTCGTCGCTCGGGTGACCGCCTGATCTCCTCTCGACGTTCGGTACTCTTCCACCAATATCACAATTCGGGGGAAGGCGATCAACGACGATAACTCCTGGGAGTCGGATGGGCGACTGCAGGGACTCCACGGCAATCTCGGGTGTTGTGGGTGGCAGATTGATGGAAGGCACAGAACATAGGAGTCCATACCTTTCCCTTGGGCCTTGGACGTTCGGCCACCATGTGTTGGATGGCTTGTGGCCTTGCTTCCTGATGCAGTCGTGTCATATCGGCTCGGGGCCCTCTTGGAGGCTAATGGTTGGTTGGTCGCCTCCGTTCGGCGTGCACAGCAGGTTCTGATGGATCTTCTTTCCTTCGGGCCGCCTGAGCTTCCTCTACGTTAATATACTCACTGGCCTTCTTTAGCATATGGTTGTAATCGCAGGGTGGCTTCCTGATGAGTGAGCGGAAGAAGTCCCCGTCGATGAGCCCTTGGGTGAAGGCATGCATCATAGTTTCGGATGAGACCGTGGGGATGTCCATGGCCGCCTGGTTGAAGCGTTGAATGTAGGCCCGTAGAGTCTCTCTAGGCCCTTGCTTCATAGAGAGCAGACTGACACTGGTCTTCTGATAGCGCCTGCTGCTCGCGAAGTGGTGGAGGAAAGCCGTTCGAAAATCTTTGAAGCTCTGAATTGATCCATCCGGCAATCTTCGAAACCAACGTTGTGCTGAGCCGGACAAAGTAGTGAGGAAGACTCGGCACTTAACTCTGTTGGTGCAAGAAGCACCCGACGATCGAACTCGTGTTTTGATAATGGCAAAGGGTTCAAAGTTAAGTTGTTTTGTGATCTAACAGTTTGAATAAGCTTGCAGGAAAGTCCTTAAGTGTACTTATGCAAAATTCCTAGCTGCGGTTATGCAGGTGGAAAACCCTAGGGGGTGGTAACCCTAGGTCATAGGGGTGGTAACCCTATGCAGAAAGTCTTGGCGGGTCGAGGGCTTCAGCCAAAAGTCCTAAGGGGTGGTAACCCTAGGTGGAAAGTCCTGGTGTCGCGAACCAGGTGGAAGACTGGACGGGTCGGGGAGCGGGCGTCCAATAGAAAGTTCGGAAGCATCGAGCGCTGAGAAAAAGTCCAGTCGATCTGGAGGATCGCACTGGCAACAGGTAACTCTCCTGAGAGGAGTAGGTGAGGACGCGTTCCCTGCAGAGGGAACAGTAGGCATCGGGTCGACCTAGGGTTTCCGGTAGGAAATTTGAAGTCAGACTTGGACAGTCCAGAGACTGTCAATATTTTATTTATGACTATTATGTGCTAACTTTGTTTTGCAAGGTATGTGTTTGGGACTAACACATTTTGCAGGAACAAAGGAGCAAGTCACACCTCGGATGAACAGTATCCAAGGCGCCTCCATGGAGCTTGGAGGCGCCTCGGGTGCAAGGCTGAAGTTGGCTGCGAAGTGGAGTTGGAAGTGCCTTCATGTGGATTGGAGGCGCCTTGGACCGCTGCTTGAAGGCGCCTTGGAGTGGCGTTGAATGCGCCTTCAGATGGATAACGGGCAGCGAGCAGAGGCTTATCGTAGAGTTGATTTCGGGATCAAATTTCGGGTTGGAGGTGCCTTGGAGCTTGATGGAGGCGCCTTGAACACCCTATATAAGAGGGTCTCAACCAGCAGCTAGATACATCACATTCTAAGCTATTCCTCTACTACAAGCTGCTAACGAGATGATCCCGAAGTACTGCAACAACATCCCGACAACCCGGAGCTTTAGTTTTCAGTATTTTGTTGTTGGTGTAATGTTTCTTTACTACTTTTACACTGTACTTAGCTTGTAATAACCTTTTCCGAGCTTATAGTTGTTGCCCACTGGAAGCGATCAACGATCGTGGGCCTTGGAGTAGGAGTCGCCACAGGCTCCGAACCAAGTAACCAACTTGTGTTTTCGTTTGTTCTTTTCCTTTTCGCTGTGTTTATCTACTCGATACGTTTTAAATCGAACGAAATAGCCACGAGCGCTATTCACCCCCCCCCCCCTCTAGCTCTTCTTGATCCAACAATTATTATTAGAGTGGGGTCGCTTCGATTTGGTGCAACCACCAATCAAGCATATTTTTTGTGTGGTTATTTTTAGTTTTACGGAGTCAATTAGAATTAGCTTAATGGCTACATTCTAATTCTTTTTCCGAATCAGGTTTTGCTCGAAATTGGTGCAATATCACTCGAGCTCGTTATTTTAACTTTATTCCCACACTACTAATCCAAGACCTAGTCTTGGGGCATCTCGTTCTATTTTGTACTTGCATATTAACTAAATGGCCCGGCAAGAAGGATACAACACCGTTCGTCCCCCGCTCTTCACTGGAGAAGATATTGGGTACTGGAAGGGACGAATGGAAAATTTCCTAAAGATCCAGTTCGAGATGTGGATGATCGTCAAGACTGGATTCCAACTGCCAACCGATGAAGACGACAAGCCTACACCCTGCGAGAACTGGGAACCAACCCTAATCAAGAAAGTGGAAGTCAATTCCAGAGCGACCTGCACCCTCCAGTGTGGACTGACCAAGGAGGAGCTCAACAAAGTTGGTCCATTTTTAATCGCAAAAGACCTATGGGAGAAGTTGATCGAACTGCACGAGGGAACCTCCGACACCAAGGTAAGCAAGAGAGATTTATTGTTTAATAAATTATATATTCTCAAAATGTAGGAAGGAGAGACAGCAAGTCAACTCCACGCATGTATTCAAGATATTCTCAACTCCCTCCACGTGATCAGGCAAAAGGTCGAGAACAAAGATATAATAAGGTACGCTCTCAACACGTTTCAGAGGAGTACATTGTGGGCATCAATGGTAGATGCCTACAAAGTCTCCAAGGATTTATCTTCTATAAAATTAGACGAGTTATTCTCTGAGTTTGAATTACATGAGCAGACTAATGCACAACCAACTGAGAAGGGCATTGCTTTGGTTGCAGGTACAAGCAAAACACGCGAACCAAGACCAAGGCGTAGAACCGAACTAGAATCGGATGAAGAACCTGACTCAAACGATGAAGATGACGAGCTAACGGCTGAACTCGTCAACCTTGTAAAGAAGCTCTACAAGAAGAAGAAGGGGTTCAACAAGAAGGACCTCAAGAAGGTAGTTCAGTCCAAGGAGCCCAATCAAGCTTGAAGGTAAAATTTGAAGTGACGTGTTATGGCTGCAACCAGGAGGGACACATCAAGGTCAACTATCCCAACCAAAAGGAGGTAAAGAAACAAAGAAAGAAAAAGGTCTTGAAGGCAACATTCGAAGAATCTTCCTCATAAGACGACGACGACGAACTCGATCAGACGAGTCTCCTTGCACTGATGGCCCGGGACCAAATCAATGTGCTCGAGAGCGGGAGCGAATCGGAAGCTAAATCGGAAAGAAGCCACGGATCCGTATCCGTTTCCGAAGGGCCTGACCCCACTGTAAGTATTCCGCGTCTAAACAATTTGGTTAATTATTTATTACGCAAATTAGCAAAATCTAATATTCGGATCAAGTCACTTCTGGAAGAGGTAACATCCCTTAAAGAAGTGACCAACCCCAAATCCTTGTCTGAATCCAGTCAGACTGGAACCTCGACTCAAGTCCAAAAGCTTGAGGAAGAGAATTCCAACATGAAAATTCAAGTCAAGGATTTGAAGACCGCGTTGGAACGGTTCACTTTGGGTTCCAAGAATCTTGACCTGATTCTTGGAAAACAAAAGGCCGTATACAACAGATCCGGAATTGGATTTAAGCCTAAAAAGAAGTATAGATCGTATTTATCACTTGTACACATAACAAATAGAAAGGTGGTTCAAGCACGGGTACCCAAGTCTAACTCGGTCAATCAAGTTGGACTTGATCAATATTGGGTCCCCAAGGATCAAGTACATTACCTTAATAGACCTTATTGAGGCTATGATCCAAGGGGAGCAAAAAGAAAAATTATCTTAATAAACAAATAAATAAATAAAAATTATCTTAATAAATAAATAAATAAATTTAAAGGAATATAATTCAAAATTAAAACTTTAAAATTAAATGAAAACAAGTTAAAAGGAAAATCAATAATGTAGGAGGAGGCTTCAGAATAGCTGGCACCTCCAAAAACACAACCTACCCGGCAGGGTAATTAGGGTTAGAATAAAAAAGGACAACAATTTAACTTGACCTATGGTACTGGTAAAGTTTTGGATGATAGTACATTAGGGAAGCCTAGTCTATGCATGTCTAGGAAGATATGACTTCGACCTGGTGCATTTGGCTAAGTGGAACTGACCAAAGCTACCGCTTACGGATCCTAACTAGTTAGACCAAGGTTTTATACTAAGTTCAGTGGATAGGACTATTTGGAAAACCTCAAAGGCATGGTTACTTTAATGATGTCCAAGTGACTCACCATAACCCAGAAATTTATCCAAAGAATGTCTATTTGTTGAGCCCAAAACTAAACCTGAATCTAACACAAAGTTAAATCAAACCCTATAATTGAACCTAATTCATTTCACAAAATCATAGGATTCCCTGATTGAAAATTTTAGATCAGGTGAGATGATTAAGAATTAAATTAAATTAAATTAAATTTCAATTAAATTAAATTAAATTTCAATTAAATTAAATTTAAATTAAATTAAATTCAATTCAATTCAATTCAATTCAATTAAAGTAAAATTAAAATTAAATTAAAATTAAAATTTCAAATTAATTAACTTAAAATTTCTCAAAATTAATTACCTTAATTATTTTTCAAAAGGTACTTAACTTAAAACAAACTCAATCATCTCACAATCACCCATAGGAATAACTGAGTGTTAACCTAGATTGGGTGAGATGGAAAATTAGGGAGCTTATTTCAATCAAACTATCTTTTGATCCATCAAAAAGAATCCAATTCAAATACTTTAAGTGTAGGAATTGGATCAATGGATGTTGGATAGTGGATGCTCCAGACATATGACTAGAGATAGGTTGAAGTTCACTAAGCTCAAATGCAAGAACCTAGGATCAGTTGCATTCGGCAACGAATGTAAACTTAAGGTAATCGAAAAGGGTAGTATTGAACTTAGTTCCGATTTCATTATTCGAAACGTTTTATTAGTTGAAAATTTTAACTTTAATTTACTGAGTATAAGTCAATTGTGTGATAGTGGCTACTTAGTTACTTTTGATAATTCTGGGTGTTTAGTTAAAAATATTCATAACCCCGAAATCATACTTAAGGGGCTTAGGAAAAATAACATCTACACAATTGACCTGCCCATATCCTCAACAAAGTGTCTCTTGACACAACAAGAGGAAACCAACCTGTGGCACAGAAGACTGGGTCACACTCATGTCAAACTCATTTAAAAAATGAGTCGAAATGGCTTAGTTAGAGGGCTACCCAAATTAAGGAAGTTAGAAAATATAATTTGCCAAGCTTGCCAACAAGGTAAACAAACCAAATCAACCCACAAGTCAACCAATCTAGATAGAACTGACTCCTTAACCTCCTACATTTAGATCTATTTGATTCACATGGAGTCAAGTCACTAAGCAAGAACCAGTACTGCTTAGTCATAATTGATGATTACTCTAGGTTCACTTGGGTAAAGTTTCTAAAAACAAAAGATGAAACCTTTGAAGTTTTTAATAATTTTTACAAGTTAACAGAAAATGAAAAAGATATCAAAATTAAAAGAATAAGAAGTTATCATGGGGGTGAATTTGAAAATCATAGGTTTACCTAATTTTGTAAAATCAATGGATACAAACATAAGTTTTCATACCCTAGAACCCTCTAACAGAACGGTCTAGTGGAACGGAAAAATAAAACTCTACAAGAGGCCGCTAGAACCATGTTAAATGAGTATAACTTAAATCATCAATTCAGGGTCGAAGCAATAAATACAGCAAACTACATTCAAAAATATAGAATTCTGATTAACAAATTACACAATAAAAACCCCTATGAAATATACTATAATAAAATTCCCAACTTGAACTATTTAAAAGTATTTGGATGTAAAGTTCACATTTTAAAAACTAAAGATTACTTAGGAAAATTTACACCCAAATCAGTCCAAGGAATATTTTTAGGGTACTCCTCAACTAGTAGGGTCTATAGAGTCTATAACCAAAATACCCTAAAAGTTGAAGAAACAACTAATGTAATCTTTGATGAAGAAAATAACCTACCTAATATAAATGAAAATGTTGACATTATCCCAAGAATTGTAGAAGATGATGAAAATCAACCTAACCCTAGTAAACCAAAGGAACTAATTACTGACCCAAGTATAAGACCAACAAGAATAAGTACTTCTTGTTGGGTCTTTCGGGCCGCAAAAACCACTTTTTGCGTTGCGGAAACCCCGAAATCCCATGCCACCGGATCCGTGCGAATATTAAATTTTCATGTACATGTTTAGGAGTTTATACCTTTGATGTAAAGCCCTTCGCTTATCCCGCTCGTCCAAGAAGATGTCGGATCTCAAGGGTGTCAAGTGAACACCCCTCTATGTGTATCCACACGAACAATTAGGTGGAGAAGAAACCTTAGAGTGTGCTAGCACTCTTTGAGGGTTTCGGCCAAGGAGGAGGAGAGGGAGAGAAGAAGAAGCAAGGAGGAATAATAATGATTGATAATGAAAATAAGAGTAAAAAATGGCTTAAATATTTTCATCTAATGAAAATACTTAATGCTCATTAACACCATTAATGAGCCTCATTAATGAACCTTAATGAATATTTAATGAATATTCATTTTTCATTAAATGGCCATTTTGAAACTCATTCGAAATTTGAATCTAAAATTCAAATTGAAGTCCATTTATCATTGAATTCAAAATTCAATGAATATCATCATTAAGCTTCACTTGAGTCTAACTCAAGTCTAGCCTCACTTGAGTCTAACTCAAGTCTAACTCAATCGAGTCTTACTCAATTAATCTAATTTGGATTACTCTTAATCCAATTTGGTTCATCATATGAACCTAATCCTCTTGGTTCATCATATGAACCGAATCTCCATCTAATTGTCCTTTGTGTGTGACCCTATAGGTTCTTGTAACGTTGGCAATGCTCCTAAACTCATTTAGAAGCATAAGTAATGAGTGGTATCTAGCAACACATCATTACTACCCAAGTTACAATAATGTTGAGATCCAACATCACCTTGTGACTACTAATTGTGACTCTTCACAATATATGACAATATCCTTCTATCCTTGACATCTAGATTGATCAATGTGAGGCATAGACCGTGTCATCCTCTAATCAATCTAAATCTTGAACTCCAAGTAGACTTACTCTAATCAAATGAGCTCAATATCTCATATTGACTCATTTGGGCATGACCATACACTTAGTGGTCTCACTCTATCAAGAATAATGATATCACTCCCGTCATATAGGAGGGATATATCCCATCTACATCACTCACATCCCTCCGCATAATTTGTTACATACCCAGTAATCGCCTTTATAGTCCACCCAGTTACGGGTGACGTTTGACGAAGCCAAAGTATGCAACTCCTTAGGTAGGGAACCATGGTGACTTCAGGTCCAAGGACTAGTAGTCATACTAATAGCCACATGAGAAAGTATATGACACTCATATAACAATCCATGATACTTTCTCATGGCATCATTCAGTATATATTCTCCAATGCATACCCATGTGTCAACTTGATATCTCTATATCCATGACTTATGAGATCAAGTCATCGAGTTGACCTACATGCTAGTCTCATCGCATTAACATTGTCCCTGAATGTTAATATTTGACTAGGAATGATTAAGAGTAGTGTTCCCTATATCATCTCACTATCGATTCAACCAATCGATTGATATAGATAAGAACCTTCTACTCAAGGACGCTATTATACTTAGTTATTTGGTACCAATACAAGTAAGTATAATAACCAAAACAAATGCCTTTATATACATAGGAATATGATACAATAAGTCCATACAACAATCATCATATGATTGGCTCTAGGGATCTAACTAACAATCTCCCACTAGCACTAGTGCCAATCAGTGTAGGCTCTAAGGTCCAATGACCTAGTGTGACCATCATGCTTTCTCTGTGCCAAAGCCTTGGTCAAGGGATCAGCGATGTTAGCCTCTGTGGGTACTCTGCAAATCTTAACATCTTCTCTATCGATGATCTCTCGAATGAGATGGAAGCGCCGTAGTATGTGTTTTGGTCCGTTAGTGTGACCGAGGTTCCTTTGCCTGTGCAATTACTCCATTGTTGTCACAATAGAGCTCTATCGGATCAGCTATGCTAGGAACCACCCCAAGCTCAGTAATGAACTTGCGGATCTAAATTGCCTCCTTTCTTGCTTCTGATGCAGCAATATACTCGGCCTCTGTTGTAGAATCAGCGACTGTGTCTTGCTTCGAACTCTTCCAGCTCACAGCACCACCATTTATGCAAAACACGAACCTAGACTACGATCGAAAATCATCCTGGTCAGTTTGGAAGCTAGCATCACTGTAACCCTTTACAGCTAGCTCGTCATCACCTCCATATATCAAGAAATATTCTTTAGTCCTTCTCAAGTACTTAAGAATATTCTTGACCGCTATCTAGTGACTTTCACCAGGATCTAACTGGTATCTGCTCGTCTTGCTCAAAGCATACCAAACATCAAGATGAGTACATAGCATGGCGTACATGATAGATCCTATGGCTGAGGCATAAGGGATCATATCCATGCGGTCTCTCTCCTCAATAGAAGAGGGACTTTGAGTCTTCGAAAGACTCATACCATGTGACATCGGCAGAAATCCCTTCTTGGAGTTCTGCATGGCAAACCGTAGTAATACTTTGTCAATATACGTACTCTGACTTAGGCCAAGTAATCTTTTAGATCTATATCTATAGATGTGTATGCCTAGAATACAGACTGCTTCACCTAAGTCCTTCATTGAGAAACAATTCCCTAGCCAAGTCTTTACAGACTGTAGCAAAGGGATGTCGTTCCCAATGAGTAGTATGTCATCCACATACAATACAAGGAAGACAACTGCGCTCCCTACAACCTTCTTGTAGACACAAGGTTCATCTTCATTCTTGATGAAACTAAACTGTTTGATTGCATCATCGAATCGAAGATTCCAGCTCCGAGAAGCTTGCTTTAGTCCATAAATGGACCTATGCAGTTTGCATACTTTGCCAGTATGCTGTGGATCTACAAAACCCTCAGGTTGTGTCATGTACACATCCTCGAGCAGGTTTCCATTCAGAAACGTAGTTTTGACATCCATCTGCCAGATCTCATAATCGTGGTACACTGTAATAGCAAGCATGATCCGAATGGACTTAAACATCGCTACTGGAGAAAATGTTTCATCATAGTTAATACCATGAATTTGCTTGAAACCTTTAGCTACCAGACGCCCCTTATATATAAGTCCATCCATGTCAGTCTTTCTCTTAAAGACCCACTTACACCCAATGAATTTTACCCTTTCAGGTGGATCAACCAAAGTCCATACTTGGTTGGTGTACATGGATTCTATTTCGGATCTCATGGCTTCTAGCCATGACTCAGAATCTGGTCTCATCACAGCTTCCTGATAAGAGGTAGGCTCACCCTCAATGGGCACAACGTCATCATGGTCAGACAAGAGAAATGAATATGTAACACCCACAGAATTATAAGATAAGTATATGGGTGTTATTTGCCTTAGAGCATAAAAGTAAGAAGAATCAAAAGAAAAAAAGAAATAAGAGAAATAAAAAGAAGAGGTGAAGGTTTGAACCTTAAACCTCTCACAAAGAATAGAAATAAAATTATGTATGATAACCACTAGGATAATGAACAACATATGAATGAAAAATGATGGGAATGGTAGTTAAAATTGAGGATATAATTAAGTGAGGGAACAAGAGAAAATCAAGTGGCTTTCTTCCTCTTGTTTACCTCTTGGTTAAGGAAAAGGAGTAAGCAAAAGACAAGTTGTCTTTTCCATTTTTTTCTCCTTGTTTTCGTGGGGATTAAGAGAGTGAGAATGAGGAGAATTAAGGGAGATGAATGAGGACATATTCTCATTAGAAAAGTATATACATGAATTAAGGAGAAAGGGAAGCAAAGTTCATATTTGTTTCTTCCACCCACTTAGCATAAAAAGGAAAGAAAGAAAAGGGTTTCATTTTCTTTCTTCTTCCTCACCATTGCCGAAACTAGAGTCCTTCTCCCTCATCATCACAAGACAAGTTTAGGTTTTCTCACTAAGAGAAAACTAAATTACAAGAAGGAGCCTTCAAGGTGTACCCTTCCAAGCAAGAGAAACCAAAAGGAGTAGCTCTCTTCTTCCTCTTCACCAAGGGTACCATTTCCTTAAGGCTTTACAAGTGAATACTAGGTAAGCTTCCCCTCACCTGTGGTACAATAGTTCATATGTTTTTTCCATGAAGATAGAAAAAAAAAGAACCTATTGTTGCTTTATGGAACTTTCGGCCAAGACAAAAGGAAGAGGCTAAGAAATTTTAAACTAGATATGCTTATTATTCTTATGATATGTATCTTATGTAGGGGTTTAATCTAATATTTTCATACTAGAATGATTAATTAGAACTTAGATCCATGAACCTTAGACTCTCGGCCAAGCATGAACAAGAGGACTAGGCAAGCTAAAGACTCAAACTAAACATGCTCCCTTGTTCTTGTGTTATGTACCCTATGATAATGTTGTTGTTAACTTTTCCTCTTACTTGTATGTTGATTGAAACTCCATTTTATGCTCATGAATATTCGGCCATGGAAGAATAAGAGGCCTAGGAGAATTTTTAAACTTAAAACTAAGCATGCTATGATTTTTACTAAGACAAGATATGAAGCTAAGATGTTATGCCATGATTGTATGTTGGTTTTGAATTCTATTTCATGTTTGTGAAGATTCAGCCATGTTAAGATTTGAGGCCTAGGAAAAGTTTAAACCAAGTCTAAGATGCTCATGACCTTCTTGATGAAATGTTATGAAACTAGTTGATGTTCCTATGGTTACTTATTACATAGAATTTGGCTACATGTAACTTTCGGCCACACTAAGTTTTAGGGCTAGGATGCTTAGATTTTTTAAACTAAGTTTACTCATGTTGTTTCTTGTAATGATGCCATGAAAATTGTCTAAGGTTTCCATGCTTTTAAGCCACAAGAAAAACAATTCCATGCTCACATGTTTCGGCCACCATGGGTTTAAAGGCCTAGGAAATTTAGAACCCAACTTAGATATGCTCATAATGTTTCTTGTGATAAATGCTATGAAATGTAGTTGTGTTTTCCTTGCTCTTATGCCACTAGAAAATCTAGTTCCATGCTCACATGTTTCGGCCACCATGGGTTTAAAGGCCTAGGACATTTAAAACATAACTTGGATATGCTCATGATGTTTCTTGTGATAAATACTATGAAAAGTAGTTGTGGTTTCCTTGCTCTTATGCCACTAGAAACCTAGTTTCCATGTTGATATGTTTCAGCCACCTTGAGTTAATGGGTTTAGGAAGTTTAGAACTTGAACCAAATGTGCTTATGATGTTCCTCATGAAATGTGTAGGATATTGGCTTAAGGTTCAACATTTTCATGCTACATGTAACCTAGAATAAGGCTTGCTAGGGTTCGGCCATGAAAAGGTTAGAAGCTTAGGGAACTTAGAACCCAAATTAAACATGCTCAAGTTACTCCTTATGAAATATGATGTGATATGAGTTTAGGGTTTACATGTTTGCATGTTGCTTAGAACTTGATTGCTCTTCATGAAGGTTTCGGCCATGAAAGAATTAGGAACCTAGGAGAGCTTAAAAATTTAGGTTAACATGCTTATGATCTTTCTTATGATAGGATGTGAAGTTATCATGAATTTCTTATGTTTGTATGTTGTTTAGAATTCATGTCCCTACTCTTGACTTTCGGCCATAAAAGGTTTAGTGATCTAGATGTGCCTCACATGCTATGTTATGAAATAAGAGATGTTATTTAAATGATTCCATGTATGATTATGTCTTTGTATGATGAGTGATATGTTCATTATGTATGCTTATGATCCATGCATGTGCTATGTGCCCAATTATGCATGCTTTATGATATGATAAAAGACATGTTCATTATGTACGTTTATGATCCATGCATGTGCTGTGTGCCCAAATATGCATGTTTTATGATATGTTAAGAAATATGATATGCATGAAATGATAAGAACTAAGATATGTATGACATGCTACTTTACTTTATGTATGGCTTGTACCAAGGGTGGGCTCCATAAGCGCCCCGGGGTCGATGGACTAAGAAACGGGCCTCGTTAGGGATGGACTCCTAAGTGCCCCTAGGTCGATGGACTAAGAAACGGGCCTAGTATGTATGCCTTGTAGGGTTCAAGACTTGCTACCTTGGACCTACATAGGATGCGCGCATTTATGTATGTGGTACAAGCCGGGGCCCTAATCATGTTGAAATTATGTTTAACTATGTATACTATAAGTTTTCAAAAGACATGTTACATATGTTTCATGATACATGATTAGGAATTTACCTTGTTTATAAGTTATGATTATGCCATGATATCTATGATGATGTTATGCTATATCAGGACACATTTGATGATCATGTTATATTATGTCATGATACCTTATGATAGTTATGTTATGATATGCCATGATATGTTGCTTGATATGATAGATTTATTTCCATGCATTATGACTTATGATTTTGATATGCTATGCGATTTTTGTGAGTAGGAAAGGAACTTACTGAGCCATGAGTGCTCACAGCTTACTTTCTTGTACCGCAGATAAAGGCAAGGAATGGATGTACTAGGGGAGCAGTAGGAGGGGCTAGAAGGATGTGTGTGGAAGTGGCTCGGCTAAATGGAAGGACCTGCTTTTGTTTAATAAGAAATATGCCATGTTATGTTATTACATTATGGCTCCATGACATTAGTTATGTGTTAAGTATTATGTTTCAAAAATTCATGTTAAGTATGCTATGAGGTTTATATGTCCATGGTGATTTTAAAGTAAGGAAAAGTTTTAAATTCTCTAAGTAAGACTTCCGCTGTAGTAAGTAAGTATATATGTCCAAGTAACCCCCCGTCGCCTTAGCAGGAGGGGCGGGGCGTTACAGTTTGGTATCAGAGCCAAGTTTAGCCTTTCCACTACACACATGTCAAGCCTCCATCCTGCCGCTCCAAGTAAGATTCTACATGCTTAAATTAATTTTTGGTCTTGATGCTTTAATATTATGCATGTTTATTTATTCTTTGATTTAGTTTAGGTATGCATGATGGTAGGATAGGAATAGTATTGACCTTATGACAGTCGAATAGGAATAACGATAATTTGTTGCTATTTAAATGAAGATAAGCATGGCTAGGAGATGCACTACTCGAGCGGACGAGATTGTAACTCCACCAGATCTGACTCAGGTAGTCACCGACCTCCAACGTCAGATCACGGAACAACAACAGCTGATCACGACCTTGATGGGTCAACAAACCCCGCCAGTGATTCAGAACGCAGTGCCCGTCGTGCCAATAGTTGCACCAGTACCACCGGTAGCCCCTGCCCCAGTGGTTCGACAGGAGACCTACTTAATACAATGGCTGAGGATGAAGCCGGAGAACTTCTCGGGTAC
The DNA here is from genome assembly GCF_018446385.1 of Zingiber officinale. Lineage (NCBI taxonomy): Eukaryota > Viridiplantae > Streptophyta > Magnoliopsida > Zingiberales > Zingiberaceae > Zingiber > Zingiber officinale. The sequence continues at coordinate 79,070,037 of NC_055989.1, forward strand.
TTGCGAGCCGTGGGATGCCCAGGCCTGGTTCAAGACGGTAGAAAGCACAGTGGAACTACTAGACTGGCCTGAATCAGAGAAGATCAAGTGTGTATCTTTCTGCTTCTCCGGAGATGCGAGAATGTGGTGGAAAAGAGTTAAAGCTAAGAGGCAAGTTAATCTGATGAATTGGACGGACTTCGAGACAGAGTTCTTTGAAGAGTTCTTCCATACGCAAGTGACGAATCGGCATTACGACGAGTTCACCGAGTTCCGACAAGGTGACTTATCAGTGAACGAAGCAGTAAAGCGCTTCAACCGTCTAGCACGCCTTTGTCCCGAATTAGTGCGTACAGAAAGAGAAAGGGTCCGACTGATGCTGAAGATGCTTCGACCCGAGATAGCATTGAATGTGGCCGGCGGAGTTAATAGACCGCAGACTACAGAGGAATTAGTCAGCAGCACACTGATTACGAAACATTATCAGAAAGCAATGAATGAGAATAAAGGTCAGACCCGAGCTGAAGGACATAAATCCCAGAGTACCAAACCAGGCTGGAAAGGAACTTCTACTGGAAAAAGAAAGCAGTGGGACAATGCCAAAAGTGGGTCAGTGAATAAGCAACCGAGATACCCCCAGTGTTCTATTTGTGGGAAGCTGCATTCCGGGATGTGTCACAAAGGTATGAGAAAATGCTATAGTTGCGGAAAGGAAGGACATTTGGCCAGAGACTGTCCTACTCAGTTCCAGGCACCATTCCAGCAGAATAATCAGAACAAGAGTGCCCCTTCACAGCTACACCAGATGCAAACTGCTATAGAAGGGACTTCGATCAGCCAAGGGAGATTGGAAGCCCCGCCAGTGATGACGAATGCCAGGGTTTTCGCGCTTACTAGTGAAGATGTGGCGAACGCCTCCACTGTCGTTACAGGTCAGCTGCCTATTTTTAATCAGCATGCTTTAGTATTATTTGATACTGGGGCGACGCACTCGTTCGTCTCAACACCATTTACAAAGAAATTAGACATACCACCTCAAACACTAAATGGTACGTTCTTAACAACCCTACCATCCGGGGAAGTTATGCCATCGGATCATATGCTGCGGGCCGTACCTATCCGAATCGCAGACAGATAACTCTACTGCAATCTAATAGTACTTGACATGCGGGATTTTGACATTATACTGGGCATGGACTTCCTGAGCAAGTACGGCGCCTCAATCGAGTGCCGTAATAGGAAGGTAGTCTTCCGACCTAAAGCTGAACTGATGTTTGAATTTATTGGGGAATCTGGGAAAGGAACTGAAAGATTTTTATCAGCGATAAAGGCACAAAATATGGTAGACAAAGGTTGTAATGGATTTCTAGCGCACGTGGTCGATACAGGACAAGCCGAAAGCCAGAAGCTAGAAGAGGTCAGAGTAGTATGCGACTATCCGGAAGTATTTCCTGATGAACTACCGGGATTAGCACCTGATAGAGAAATAGAATTTACGATTGAAGTAGTTCCGGGTACTAAACTAATTTCTAAAGCACCATACCAGATGGCACTGACTGAGTTGAAGGAACTTCAGGAACAGCTACGGGAATTACTTGACAAGGGACTTATTCGCCCTAGTCACTCTCCATGGGGAGCTCCGGTACTGTTTGTGAAAAAGAAAGATGGGTCTATGCGAATGTGTATAGATTACCGAGCACTGAACAACGTGACAATCAAGAACAGATACCCCCTTCCGCGGATCAATGATCTGTTTGACCAATTGAAGGGAGCAACTGTCTTCTCAAAGATTGACTTAAGGTCCGGCTACCATCAAGTGAAAGTGAAACAAGAGGATATACCAAAGATAGCCTTTCGAACAAGATACGGGCATTATGAGTTTGTAGTTATGCCCTTCGGAGTGACAAATGCCCCTGCTGTGTTCATGGATTTGATGAATCGGGTATTTGCGGCGTATCTCGACAAATTTTTTATTGTCTTCATTGACGATATTCTCATCTACTCGAGAACCCACGAAGAGCATGCCGAACACCTGAATACGGTATTGCAAATCCTCCGAGAAAAACAACTATATGCAAAATTCTCCAAATATGAGTTTTGGCTCGATCGAATATCATTCTTGGGTCATATTATCTCCAAGGACGGAGTAATGGTGGATCTGAATAAGATTGAAGCTGTAAGCAACTGGAATAGGCCAAAGAATGCCAGTGAAGTCAGAAGTTTTCTCGGGCTAGCAGGCTACTACAAGAAGTTTGTGGAGGACTTCTCCAAGATAGCAGCCCCGATGACCATTCTCACCAAGAAGAATAAAAAGTATGAATGGACGGAGGACTGCGAGAAGAGTTTTACGGAACTAAAACGGAGACTGACCAATGCTCCGATTCTTACTCTTCCGGAAAGCAACAAGGACTTTGATATGTATAGCGATGCTTCCTTTTTAGGACTCGGAGCTGTACTTATGCAAGATGGCAAAGTCATTGCCTATGCCTCTAGGCAACTCAAAGAACATGAAAGGAATTACCCCGTTCATGATCTAGAGCTAGCAGCGGTGGTCTTCGCTCTAAAGACATGGAGGCATTACTTATATGGGGCTCAGTGCAAGATTTATACAGACCACCAGAGTCTAAAATATTTCTTCACGCAGAAGAACCTAAATATGAGACAACGCAGATAGCTCGAGCTAGTCAAGGACTATGATTGTGAAATCTTTTATCACCCTGGTAAAGCAAACAAGGTAGCTGATGCACTCAGCAGGAAGTCTGGTACCACCTAACGGAGCTATTTTAAGTTCAAGGACGAACTTTTTATGAGGTATGGGGTACTGTAACACCCACAGAATTATAAGATAAGTATATGGGTGTTATTTGCCTTAGAGCATAAAAGTAAGAAGAATCAAAAGAAAAAAATAAATAAGAGAAATAAAAAGAAGAGGTGAAGGTTTGAACCTTGAACCTCTCATAAAGAATAGAAATAAAATTATGTATGATAACCACTAGGATAATGAACAACATATGAATGGAAAATGATGGGAATGGTAGTTAAAAGTGAGGATATAATTAAGTGAGGGAACAAGAGAAAATCAAGTAGCTTTCTTCCTCTTGTTTACCTCTTGGTTAAGGAAAAGGAGTAAGCAAAAGACAAGTTGTCTTTTCCATTTTTTCTCCTTGTTTTCGTGGGGATTAAGAGAGTGAGAATGAGGAGAATTAAGGGAGATGAATGAGGACATATTCTCATTAGAAAAGTATATACATGAATTAAGGAGAAAGGGAAGCAAAGTTCATATTTGTTTCTTCCACCCACTTAGCATAAAAAGGAAAGAAAGAAAAGGGTTTCATTTTCTTTCTTCTTCCTCACCATTGCCGAAACTAGAGTCCTTCTCCCTCATCACCACAAGCCAAGTTTAGGTTTTCTCCCTAAGAGAAAACTAAATTACAAGAAGGAGCCTTCAAGGTGTACCCTTCCAAGCAAGAGAAACCAAAAGGAGTAGCTCTCTTCTTCCTCTTCACCAAGGGTACCATTTCCTTAAGGATTTACAAGTGAATACTAGGTAAGCTTCCCCTCACCTGTGGTACAATAGTTCATATGTTTTTTCCATGAAGATAGAAAAAAAAAGAACCTAGTGTTGCTTTATGGAACTTTCGGCCAAGACAAAAGGAAGAGGCTAAGAAATTTTAAACTAGATATGCTTATTATTCTTATGATATGTATCTTATGTAGGGGGTTAATCTAATGTTTTCATACTAGAATGATTAATTAGAACTTAGATCCATGAACCTTAGACTCTCGGCCAAGCATGAACAAGAGGACTAGGCAAGCTAAAGACTCAAACTAAACATGCTCCCTTGTTCTTGTGTTATGTACCCTATGATAATGTTGTTGTTAACTTTTCCTCTTACTTGTATGTTGATTGAAACTCCATTTTATGCTCATGAATATTCGGCCATGGAAGAATAAGAGGCCTAGGAGAATTTTTAAACCTAAAACTAAGCATGCTATGATTTTTACTAAGACAAGATATGAAGCTAAGATGTTATGCCATGATTGTATGTTGGTTTTGAATTCTATTTCATGTTTGTGAAGATTCAGCCATGTTGAGATTTGAGGCCTAGGAAAAGTTTAAACCAAGTCTAAGATGCTCATGACCTTCTTGATGAAATGTTATGAAACTAGTTGATGTTCCTATGGTTACTTATTACATAGAATTTGGCTACATGTAACTTTCGGCCACACTAAGTTTTAGGGCTAGGATGCTTAGATTTTTTAAACTAAGTTTACTCATGTTGTTTCTTGTAATGATGCAATGAAAATTGTGTAAGATTTCCATGCTTTTAAGCCACAAGAAAATCAATTCCATGCTCACATGTTTTGGCCACCATGGGTTTAAAGGCCTAGGAAATTTAGAACCCAACTTAGATATGCTCATAATGTTTCTTGTGATAAATGCTATGAAATGTAGTTGTGTTTTCCTTGCTCTTATGCCACTAGAAAATCTAGTTCCATGCTCACATGTTTCGGCCACCATGGGTTTAAAGGCCTAGGACATTTAAAACACAACTTGGATATGCTCATGATGTTTCTTGTGATAAATACTATGAAAAGTAGTTGTGGTTTCCTTGCTCTTATGCCACTAGAAACCTAGTTTCCATGTTGATATGTTTCGGCCACCTTGAGTTAATGGGTTTAGGAAGTTTAGAACTTGAACCAAATGTGCTTATGATGTTCCTCATGAAATGTGTAGGATATTGGCTTAAGGTTCAACATTTTCATGCTACATGTAACCTAGAATAAGGCTTGCTAGGGTACGTCCATGATAAGGTTAGAAGCTTAGCGAACTTAGAACCCAAATTAAACATGCTCAAGTTACTCCTTATGAAATATGATGTGATATGAGTTTAGGGTTTACATGTTTGCATGTTGCTTAGAACTTGATTGCTCTTCATGAAGGTTTCGGCCATGAAAGAATTAGGAACCTAGGAGAGCTTAAAAATTTAGCTTAACATGCTTATGATCTTTCTTATGATAGGATGTGAAGTTATCATGAATTTCTTATGTTTGTATGTTGTTTAGAATTCATGTCCCTACTCTTGACTTTCGGCCATAAAAGGTTTAGTGACCTAGATGTGCCTCACATGCTATGTTATGAAATAAGAGATGTTATTTAAATGATTCCATGTATGATTATGTCTTTGTATGATGAGTGATATGTTCATTATGTATGCTTATGATCCATGCATGTGCTATGTGCCCAATTATGCATGCTTTATGATATGATAAAAGACATGTTCATTATGTACGTTTATGATCCATGCATGTGCTGTGTGCCCAAATATGCATGCCTTATGATGTGATAAATGACATTATGTATGCTTATGATCCATGCATGTGCTGTGTGCCCAAATATGCATGTTTTATGATATGTTAAGAAATATGATATGCATGAAATGATAAGAACTAAGATATGTATGACATGCTGCTTTACTTTATGTATGGCTTGTACCAAGGGTGGGCTCCATAAGCGCCCCGGGGTCGATGGACTAAGAAACGGGCCTCGTTAGGGATGGACTCCTAAGTGCCCCTAGGTCGATGGACTAAGAAACGGGCCTAGTATGTATGCCTTGTAGGGTTCAAGACTTGCTACCTTGGACCTACATAGGACGCGCGCATTTATGTATGTGGTACAAGCCGGGGCCCTAATCATGTTGAAATTATGTTTAAGTATGTATACTATAAGTTTTCAAAAGACATGTTGCATATGTTTCATGATACATGATTAGGAATTTACCTTGTTTATAAGTTATGATTATGCCATGATATATATGATGATGTTATGCTATATCAGGACACATTTGATGATCATGTTATATTATGCCATGATACCTTATGATAGTTATGTTATGATATGCCATGATATGTTGCTTGATATGATAGATTTATTTCCATGCATTATGACTTATGATTTTGATATGCTATGCGATTTTTGTGAGTAGGAAAGGAACTTACTGAGCCATGAGTGCTCACAGCTTACTTTCTTGTACCGCAGATAAAGGCAAGGAATGGATGTACTAGGGGAGTAGTAGGAGGGGCTAGAAGGATGTGTGTGGAAGTGGCTCGGCTAAATGGAAAGACCTGCTTTTGTTTAATAAGAAATATGTCATGTTATGTTATTACATTATGACTCCATGACATTAGTTATGTGTTAAGTATTATGTTTCAAAAATTCATGTTAAGTATGCTATGAGGTTTATATGTCCATGGTGATTTTAAAGTAAGGAAAAGTTTTAAATTCTCTAAGTAAGACTTCCGCTGTAGTAAGTAAGTATATATGTCCAAGTAACCCCCCGTCGCCTTAGCAGGAGGGGCGGGGCGTTACAGAATATCTCTCAGGCTGACAACGTACCCTATCAGACCTACGAAGAGGTAGGTCTACTTGAACTAGTTATTGTTCCTCAACTCCTTGTGGGACAACATCATCCACAACACTTTGTGGTTCCAGTTCAACTTCCATCAAGGATTCAGTGCTATGGTCAATATCTTGAACTTCTTCAAGATCGAACGTAGTCCCACTAGTTTTTCTAGAAATAAAATCCCTTTCTAGAAATACCCCAGTCTTTGCCACAACTACCTTGTATTGACTTGGAATGTAAAAATAATATCTCTTAGTTTCCTTGGGATATCTAATAAAATAGCACTTATCAGATTTGGGTCCCAGTTTATCTGAGACTTGACGTCGAACGTAGGTCTCACAACCTCAAATCCTCATAAAAGACACCTGGGTATCTCTCCCAGTCCATATCCTATATGGTGTCTTTATCACAGCCTTGGATGGAACATGGTTGAGTATGAAGGCTGCTGTGTCTAGAGCATAGCCCCAAAGAGATGTAGGAAGATCTGTGTGACTCATCATAGACCGTACCATATCTAATAGGGTACGATTCCTCCTTTCGGATACACCATTCCATTGTGGTGTTCCAGGAGGAGTGAGCTGGGATAGAATCTCACACTCAGCTAGATAGTCACGAAACTCATGGCTAAGGTATTCTCTACCTCGATCTGATTGAAGTATCTTAATACTTTTGCCAAGCTGAGTTTGTACTTCATTCTTGAATGCTTTGAACTTTTCAAAGGATTCTGACTTATGTGTCATCAGATACACATAACCATATCTACTGAAGTCATCAATAAATGTAATGAAGTACCTATAACCACCTCTAGCAGCGACATTGAAAGGTCCACATACATCACTATGTATAAGTTCTAACAAGTCAGTCGCTCTCTCGCTGTGTCCACTAAAGGGAGTCTTGGTCATCTTGCCCAGTAGGCATGACTCACATGTCTCATATGATTCAAAATCAAATGAGTCCAGCAAACCATCTTTATGGAGCTGGGATAAGCGTTTGTCATTTATATGACCTAAGCGACAGTGCCAGAGATAGGTTTGGTTCATTTCATTTCATTTGATTTGAACCTTTTGGTATTTATGTTATAGATGGGGTTCTCTAAGTCTAGAATATAGAGTCCGTTAATCAGAGGTGTACTACAATAGAACATATCATTTAAATAAATTGAACAACATTTGTTCTTTATTATAAATGAAAAGTCTTTCTTGTCCAAACAAGAAATTGATATAATGTTCTTAGTAAGAGCAGGCACATAACAAAAATCATCTAATTCTAGTACAAGCCCAGAGGGAAGAGATAAAGAATAAGTCCCTACAACAACAGCAACAATCCATGCTCCATTACCTACGCGTAGGTCCACCTCGCCCTTCGTCAATGCTCTGCTATTTCTTAGCGCCTGCACATTAGTACAAATGTGAGAAGCACAAGAAATAGATAGATTGACTTCTATAACATATATACCTGAAGTGGAAGTCTCACTTCTCTTCTTCTTAAGATCTTCCAGGTACACTTTGCAGTTCCTCTTCCAGTACCCGGTCTGACCGTAGTGGAAGCATGTAGCATCCTTGGCAACTCCTCCTTTGGGTTTCAATGCCTTGCCTTTACCCTTAGCTTGGGACTTTCCCTTGCCTTTAGGCTTGCCCTTGCCTTTGTGCCTTTACACCATCAGAATGGAGTTAGGCTTAACCTTCTTAAGGTTGAGCTCAGCAGTTCTCAATATGCTAAGCAGCACGGGCAGTGGCTTGTCAATTTCGTTCATGTTATAATTCATGACAAATTGACTGTAGCTCTCTGGCAAGGACTGCAAGATCAAGTCAGTGGCCATCTCTTGGCCAAGGGGAAATCCCAACCTCTGTAGGTTTTCTATGTACCCAATCATCTTGAGTACATATGGACCTACGGGAGTCCCGTCTTGCATCTTGCACTGAAACAGTGCCTTAGAGATCTCGAATCTCTCGTGCCTCGCTTGTCCTTGATATAGTTGACGAAGATGTTCAACCATATCATAAGTGTCCATCAACTCGTGTTGCTTCTGAAGCTCAGAGTTCATGGTCACGAGCATGAGACAGGACACATCTAATGCGTCATCTTGATACTTCTTGTAAGCATCTCGGTTAGCTCGCATGGCAGTGGCAGGAGGTGCCTTAGGAATAGCCTGCTCCAGGACGTAGAGTTTTCGTTCCTGTGTGAGAACAATTCTCAGGTTCCTGTACCAATCCAGGAAGTTAGCTCCATTGAGCTTGTCCTTATCGAGGACAGAACGCAAGGAGAAGGAGTTCGTGTTTGACGACATGGCAATCTACAATAGAAAAATGCAGAAAATAAATATCATATTCCAATTATCATTTAATTAGGCCTTTAATTAAACGATGCTCCCACTGAATTATAGAACTTTTGTAGAATCAAGTCAGGGATGTGGTCAAACCACACTTACTAGATTCTAACCAACTAGCTATAATTTTTATGGGACAAGATCCACATCATACTACGCCTTGAGTTAGCTTTGGCTAAATCGCCCAAGACTTAGTATGATCAGTAGGTAACTAATTACCAATTACATCTCTATGCAACTCTTGTTTATAGGATCAAGATCCGCATGTATATTAAAACTTGAGTTAGCTTTGGCTAAATCGCCCAAGATTTAATATAAATGTGATTTTGTCCTATCTTCCAACTATTGGATAATGCCTACAGTTAAATCTGATTTAACTAGTTATACTCAATCTAATTGAGTTTGTCGTCACCCATGCGTTGATAGGCGAGACCAAGATTGTCCCTCCGCACCCTTCCAAGATAATATGCGTTGCTCTTCTTTGGCAGATTCAACAACAACATGTGATCGAGGTAGTGATGAGTATCACGGCATGGTAGGCATTTTGAGTTGACAAGATTTAGATCTAATCTAATCATTAATGTGTATCATATACGTGATTTAGATCTAATTTAATCGTGGTGCATCATATACGTGATTTAGATCTAATTTAATCGTGGTGCATCATATACGTGATTTAGATCTAATCTAATCGTTAAGGCACTAATTAATTACTCTACTCTAGCATGCATCACATACACACACACAAGCAATTAATTAAATTGTGATTAGTCATGGCCCTACTACGATCTTCTCAAGCCAATGAGAAGATTGGATGGTCAACCTAGGGTCAACAGCTTCTCCAAGCTCCTCCCTTTGACCACCTTGTGTTGCTCGCACCCTCCTCGTAACTCCTCCTCGAGTGGACCTTCCACCGCTTCAATTTTTTGTACATTACAAATTTAAAACTTGGGTTACATTTGAGTCTAAACTATTTACAGCAGGAATATAAAATAAAGGAAGGCACGACGCGTAGGTCACGATCATATACAACACGCACAAACACACAAAATGGCACGCAGGCCATATTATGAATTACAACACATTTTGTCCAATCTTATTGGGTATTGGGGCCATGACCATCACAAAAATTATACATAATTCTAAATTATGTAATTTCCATAATTTATGTAATTTTACTACTGATTTTTACGATTTTACGAGTCGCAACTTCCCGACGGTACCGCATAGCGATTTTCGAGCGCGATTGCTGGACAATGCCCCTTTCGGGGTTAGGGGCAGCGCCCCTTCTCACGATATGAGTCTCACGAGTGTCCTACGATGATCTTACAGCGCCTTGACCCGCTGTTACGCTCCGCAAGTGTACGGAAATGTCGCAAGTAATATAAAAGATTATCGTATCCACAGGGACTGGAATAAGCACTAGAAATGTCTCAATGCGAATTAGCTAAACAACTATCCAATCGTTTCAAAAGCAAAGTAAAGGTAAACAAATCTAACATTAGAGATCAACAAACAAGAGTTTAGTGTTTTGGGTTATGATAAAGGGAGATTCTAGGAGTTTCGGTTTCTTTGTAAGATTTCTTGAATGTAAATGGTTCACCAATTCTTATTCCTCAATTGCCAAACATGTAGAAAGTTGTCGGTTCCCTCTTGCAATAGACAACCGGCTAAGGACTGAGAAATGTATCTAAATAGGATTAATTAGACGTGAACCTACGTTGTCCTTACACAGAAGCGCACCTATTACTATGCCTTCCTCGGATATCAACATAGAAGCCCACAACTTATTAATCTATAAAGATACAAGAAGCTAATCATAGAATCCATCCTACTCTCTTGAATATTCCTATTTCCTCTTCAAGATTATCTCTCAAACGTCCTTACACGGGCTTGCACCTGTCACGTGGATCCCTCGGATGATCGAGTGAGAGTTTATCTTTACCAAGTCCATAAGAAATCCAAACAATCAATCAAGAATGAGAATTAAGCACAAACCACCATCAATCATTCAAGATCTAATTGATACAAGCAAGATAATGTCATTGAAACAAGAAAATGGCAAATCCATAAGAGATTACATCAATCCATCATACAAATACTCCCTTAATCCTAGAATACAAGATCTACTCCATGAATCGAGGAAGAAAACCCGAAAAAATAGAGATTACAAGCATTCCTTGAATCCCCAATCCAAGAAAACAAGAAGAGGGGGAAAGAGAAAACTTATCTACGAAGAAGCCTTGTCTTCGGATCCAATCCTCGCTCCAGAGCCGGAATCGCCAAGAACTCCCCTTGAATCGCCCAAAAATCCTCCCAAGAATGGGAGGAAACCACCAAATCTTCCTTCTCCCAAAAGGGGGAGAGATCCCCTTTTAATTCATGAAGAAGGGTTTAAATAGAGGAGGGAATCGGGCGCCACACGGCCAGGTGACGGCAGTGTGAGATTCACACGGCCATGTCCATTCCCTCTCGCCTCCGCTCTGGAAATGCTACACGGCCGTGTGGTGCACACGGCCACAGCCTACTTGGTCTCTGGAAGTCTCACACGGCCGTGTAGATCCACACGGCCATGTAAGGCTTCTGCTCTGGTTGGCTTCAAATCTTGACACGGCCGTGTGAGGTTCACACGGCCATGTCATCTTTCTCTTCTGTTGGTGCCAAACTCCACACAGCCCGAGCTCCATACCAGTGCAGGGCCGTGTGAGGTACACGGCCTGGTGCTTTCTCCCTTTGTTTCCTCCAAGGCTTGCCCAAAGATGTAGATTCTTCACCAAATCGACTCCTGTGTACAGAAAATGCACAAAAAGCAGATCTCCGAACCAAAAGAGTAAATATGCTAAAAGGAAAGCTGGAAGTATAAAAATGCATAGATCAAGCATGCTCAAAGTATGTAAATGTGCGTAAAAACATGCATAAAAGAGTATATAATCTACGCACATCACACCCCCAGACTTAAACCTTTGCTTGTCCTCAAGCAAAATGTTGCAGTCTAAATTCATATGTCCTACAACACATTCATAAAACCCAGTGCACTTTCCTAACTCTATCAAAAAGTTTCATTAACGAGCATGATCATGGAAACAAGTAAAGTATGGTTCAAGCATAAGAATCTTGTGCGCAGTGTAAAAGTAACTCAACACCCTTCAAGTTTCAATCCATGTCCTAGTCAAGTCGTCATCAAATTTGAATTCCTAATGTTTCCAGTGAAAGACAAGTAACCAGTGATAGGCACTTACTTACCATTCACTTGGTTCATATTTCTCAACTAACCCAAGGTCTCAAAGGTGTGCTCAATCTCAAGGGAAGCTAAGCAGTCATTTCCCCAGTAACCTAACTCGGTCTCAAAGGGGTGACTTGCTAGATTCCACTCATGACAACTGTTTTTTATATCCCTTATTGTTCATTTTTTTTTTTTTTTTTATAAGTGTTTGCATTGTGCAAAACTTATTCACAAATGTACTTTTAGCACACATGTTGGGATATTTTGATTTTTCCAAATGAGCTTTAATGATTTGAGCCTCATCCAGTAACCAAAATGAAAGTTGAGAAATCACCATGGAAACCAAGTACTAAGCAAACAAGATGAATCATGACTATTTCAATGACATCAACTATTCAAGCATCAAGCACAAGTGTAGTGAAGATAAAATCCTTAAGGTTGAACCAAAACTAAAACTCATCACCATAAGATTCTTAGCTTATTAATGCTTCCCAAGATAGAAAAAAGAACTACACAAAGTTTACTAGTAGCATCATGCGAACATCATGAATCGAGACAATAATCGTGCTAACATTTCACTTGAATCCAAGAAAGCATATAAGTGAAGATTTGATGTTCTCAAAATTTTTTTTGCCATGATTATTTCAAAAACAAGCAAAATAAAGCAACAAGCAATGAAAATAAGAACCAATATGAAAAACTAATCAAAAACTAAAAACTGAAAACCAAACTAAACAATACATGACACCCCCCCAGACTTAAACTTTTCATCGTCCCGATGAAATCAGTATGGTGGAGGAGGTGGAGGTGGACGAGGGAAAGGAGGTCTACGACGTGGTTGGCCAATAGGAAAACTAGGAAAACCTAGAATCTCACCCAAGGATCTATGATACTCATATAAAGCATCAACTTGTTGGCTAGTAAGCGTCATACTCTGCATAAAATCTCTCATCCTAGCCTGATCAGTATCATAATCCTGCACAAACTCAGCCACTTGACCTTGAAAATTCCTCGTAAACTGAAAATGATTTTGTACCTCCCTAAACTGATCATCAGATAAAGAGAAGCGCCCCTCCAACATTTTTCGTTGGGAATCTTGCTTCTCATGAAGTGATTCTAGAGACGTACGAAAATCTGAAAAATCAAACCTAGAAGATCCCGTGCCATATGCAAAAGAATGCCTAGCAGGCTCCATAAAACTAGAAGGCTGCGTATGTCCAGATGACGAGGGTTCATTATGTGGCTCAGTGTCTCCAGGTATAGAAGGGTTATCCTCAAAATCTAACTCAGAAATTACCCAATTAGCCCGGTTACGAATAGTAGTTCGTTCAGGAAAAGGAAGTGGTAAAGGAGAACCACTCCTCCTAGGAAACGCGAAACCATTCTCATCCCGAACGATCATTTTCATAGCAAGACATGTATCAATGTCAATCATGTCATTACCATAAATTATTTCCAACCCATCAACATCAAGATTTAAATTACAAGCTATTCGGGTAATCAAACCACCAAAAACAATTGATCCCGATGATGCCCTAGCTGATCTCAATAAGGTTTGAACAAAATGAAAACCAGAGTCAAATTCAACCTTATAAAGCATAGCCCATAAAGCATAAAGCTCTATCTTTTTAACCACCCCATCACTCTCTCCCCTACCAAAAATAGTTTTACTCATGACTCTATGTAGATACCTAAAGATGGGGTTTTGCATATGGGAGGCCTTAGCTCTTGAAGGCTCATAAGGTTGATCTAACCCAGTTATTGCATTCCAAAAATGATTCCAATTAAACCTTGGATCAAACCTACGAGGGCTACCGGTGGTTATTCCAAAACAAGAATTAAAGTCACTAAATGCCCATAGAAATTCTTGATTCATTAATCTAAAAGAGATTTTTCCAAAATAATCATCTTCATTAGTAAAATGGACATCCAATGAACTTAAAAATTCCAAAACAAGACGAGGATATGTAGGCAAATGTGTGTACATAATATCACTCCAATCCAAAAACCCAATCATCAAATCTACATCTTCCCTAATTCCAAGCATATCAAGAACAGTTGGGTCCATATATCTAGTACACACTATCTTTCTATTGACAAGAATTGCAAATCTAGTTACTTGATCATCATTTCTGAACACAATATTGAATTCATTGTCATTACCTTCGTTGCGTGAAGTCCTTTTGCCTTTGCCCTTCACTGGTTGTTTTCCTTTGTCTCTTGATGGCTCCTTCTCTTTGTCCCCACTAGATCCACCACCTCCTTTGCGAAATCTCTTCAAAATATTAGACATCTTGATGAGTTTAGATAGGGGAAGAATTATCTAGAGTTGTGGAACTCAAAGAACAAAACTTCAAAGAACAAAAGATCTTAGGTTAAGAGAACAAAAGTCCAAGTCTTAGAGAGGAGGAGAATCGGATCTAAAAGATCTTGAGAGATTAGAGAGGAGTTTTTAAGAAATTGGGAGAGAAAGATATGTTTTGGAGAGTTGGGGGTGTGCGGAACACGGCCAAGATCTGGCCGTGTGAGGTAGGAGGTAGACTTTAATAGTTCTCCTACACGGGCCGTGTAGATCTACACGGCCTCCCCATCTTTCCTCTCGGGATTCTTTGCACGGGCCGTGTAGATCCACACGGCCTCCCCCTCTTCCTTCTCTGGATTCCTCGCACGGTCGTGTCTGGGACACGGCCTCTCCATCTTTCCTCTCGGGATTCTTTGCACGGCCGTGTCTATGACACGGCCTATACCTTTTTCTCCTCGGGAGATCCCACACGGCCGTGTCTGGATGACATGGCCCAAACACTTCCCTTCTCTGCAACCTTTGCCTGGCCGTGTATAGCACACGGCCTGACTCTGTTTTGCACCTAACCTGAAAACAAAATCAAAAGAATGCATCAAACTAAAAGAAATTACAATACAAATCAAAACTAACTAAAAGAACCCTTGGGTTGCCTCCCAAGAAGCGCTTGTTTAAGGTCTTTAGCTCGACCAAACTTAATCATTCGCTCCTTTTCCTCGCCCTTGGAGGACAGATATACTTTTCGTTTCTGTTGGGAGATCTTCTCCCAACATCTTCCACCACATTGTCTCCTTCATTTGGTGGCCTTCCATGAGGATGGAAATTCCATTCCTCAAGTTTATAAATGCTTGTCCTGCTACAAGCATTTAAAAGAGACGAGACATGGTTAGAGATATTAGATAAATCATATTCCAGCTTTTCCTTACCAATTACCAAAGAAAGCTTATGATTTTTGACATCAATTATAGCTCCAGCTGTAGCAAGGAAAGGTCTTCCTAATATGATAGGAATCCTAGGGTCCTCTTCCATGTCCAACACGACAAAATCTGTGGGAATAACATTCCCATCCACCTCTACTGGCACATCTTCTATAATACCCAAAGGGTACCTGCAGGAATGATCGGCAAGTTGAAGTGCCATAGTAGTAAGTTTAATGTTTTTGAGACCTAATTTATTACAAATTGAATAGGGAATGAGGCTAACACTCGCCCCCAAATCACAAAAAGCTTTTTCAAAAAATTCTTTTCCTATGTTGCAAGGAATATAAAAGCTCCCTGGGTCCTTCAATTTTGGAGAAGTGTTCTTCTCAAAAATAGCACTACATTCCTCACTAAGCGCAATGGTCTCGACCTCTCCTCTTCTTCTCTTATTTGACATGAGATCCTTCAGAAATTTGGCAAATCTAGGCATTTGTAGAATAGCATCAATAAGAGGTACCTCTACACAAATTTCCTTAACCTTTTCTAGAAACTTGCCAAATTCTTCATCCTTCTTGAGCATTGTAAGTCTCTGAGGAAAAGGGACAGCTTTTCTCTGATGGTTCAGTGGAAGAGTCTATTCAACCTCAATGGTACTCTCCTCATTAGCTTGAATCTGATTCGGTATAGGAGGAGGGAGCTCTTCTTCCTTTTGTATCCCTTTTGAAGCAGTCACTTGGGAGTCTCCCAAGGTCCGTCCGCTCCTAAGCTCAATCCTATTGCAATGCTCCATAGGATTCACATCAGGTTTTCCTGGAAGTTGTCGTGGTGCTCTGGATGATGAGGAAGCTAGTTGGGCAATTTGACTATCCTGAATCTTTTGATGCTTTTCAGAATTATCCATTCTCTGAATGAGCTTTGCTATATCTTGCTTCATTTCATTCTGAGTTGAGATAATTTCTTCAAGCATCATTTCAACATTTGACTTTGGTAAGCCTTGAGAAGATAGATGTTGAAAATTTTGTTGCCCAGCTTGAAAATTTGGTCTTGCCCCCATAGATGGTCCTTGATCTTGATTATTTCTGTAAGAAAAATTTGGATGACTCTTCCATCCAGGGTTATAAGTATTTGAGTATGGGTTGTTCTGCCTTTGATTGTAACTCATGATTGCATCACATTGTTCAAGTTGATTGATTTGTGCAGTGATAGCTCCCAATGGACATGAGTCATTTGAATGCTCTGAACTCCCACATACTTCACAAGATGTACTAATAGCATTGACCATATTAGCACTAGTCCCCATATTCTCAAATTTCTTTGTAAGAGCGTCCAATTTTGCAGACAAAAGAGTGACTGCATCTACATCAAACTTCCCTGATGCTTTAATTGTTGGGTTTACAGAGGAATAGCCACCACTTCTTTCATTTGCCCATTGATGATGATTTTGTGCTACACTTTCAATGATTTCTTCGGCTTCATCTAAGCTTTTGTTCATAAGTGCCCCTCCAGCAGCTGAACCAAGGGACACTTTGGTATGATAGTTGATACCATTGTAAAAAGTGTGCAACACTAATCATCTTTCCAACCCAGGATGTGGGCATTGTCTGAGCATACTATTATATCTATCACATGCTTCAAAAAGAGATTCTGAGTCAGTTTGCTTGAAGCTTGCAATTAAATTCCTCATATGAGCTGTTTTGCTTGGTGGATAGAACTTATCAAGAAACTGTTGCTCACACTGCTCCCAAGTGGTGATGCTATTAGGGGCCAAAGAATTCAGCCATTGCTTTGCCCTATCTCTTAGAGAAAACTCAAATAATAATAATCTAACTGCATCTGAAGGAACTCCATTCATTTTCATGGTACCACATATTTCATAAAAGACCTCTAAGTGTTGATTAGGGTCCTCATGAGGTCCTCCACCAAATTGGTTCTGCTGCACCATAGATATGATTGCGGGTTTGATCTCAAAGTTATTAGCTTCCACTGAAGGTCTTGAAATACTAGATCGAAAACCTCTTGCATAAGGTGCTGCATAATCCTTGAGTGGTCTATTCGCCATGTTCAAATGTTCCTGTTCTTCAATTTGCCTTTGCAGAATTCTTCTTTTATGGAAAGTTCTATCAATCTCAGGGTCAAAAGGAAAGAATTCCCCTGCAAAGTTAGATCTTCGCATACACAAGAACAAGATAGCAGATAGCAATTCGACAGAAAAAGAAAAATAGAAGAATCAAAAATGCAGAATTGAGTTTGTACAAAAAGAATTAACAAGAAGTGAAAGTTATACAAGAAAGTAAAAAAACAGAAATCTAATGATTAGTTACAACTATGCAATATGAAAGGAAAACAAATGTTATGTTTAGTCTAACTCAATTGATAATTCCTAATGTTATAGCGCAGTCCCCGGCAACGGCGCCAAAAACTTGTTACGCTCCGCAAGTGTACGGAAATGTCGCAAGTAATATAAAAGATTATCGTATCCACAGGGACTGGAATAAGCACTAGAAATGTCTCAATGCGAATTAGCTAAACAACTATCCAATCGTTTCAAAAGCAAAGTAAAGGTAAACAAATCTAATATTAGAGATCAACAAACAAGAGTTTAGTGTTTTGGGTTATGATAAAGGAAGATTCTAGGAGTTTCGGTTTCTTTGTAAGATTTCTTGAATGTAAATGGTTCACCAATTCTTATTCCTCAATTGCCAAACATGTAGAAAGTTGTCGGTTCCCTCTTGCAATAGACAACCGGCTAAGGACTGAGAAATGTATCTAAATAGGATTAATTAGACATGAACCTACGTTGTCCTTACACAGAAGCGCACCTATTACTATGCCTTCCTCGGATATCAACATAGAAGCCCACAACTTATTAATCTATAAAGATACAAGAAGCTAATCATAGAATCCATCCTACTCTCTTGAATATTCCTATTTCCTCTTCAAGATTATCTCTCAAACGTCCTTACACGGGCTTGCACCTGTCACGTGGATCCCTCGGATGATCGAGTGAGAGTTTATCTTTACCAAGTCCATAAGAAATCCAAACAATCAATCAAGAATGAGAATTAAGCACAAACCACCATCAATCATTCAAGATCTAATTGATACAAGCAAGATAATGTCATTGAAACAAGAAAATGGCAAATCCATAAGAGATTACATCAATCCATCATACAAATACTCCCTATATCCTAGAATACAAGATCTACTCCATGAATCGAGGAAGAAAACCCGAAAAAATAGAGATTACAAGCATTCCTTGAATCCCCAATCCAAGAAAACAAGAAGAGGGGGAAAGAGAAAACTTATCTACGAAGAAGCCTTGTCTTCGGATCCAATCCTCGCTCCAGAGCCGGAATCGCCAAGAACTCCCCTTGAATCGCCCAGAAATCCTCCCAAGAATGGGAGGAAACCACCAAATCTTCTTTCTCCCAAAAGGGGGAGAGATCCCCTTTTAATTCATGAAGAAGGGTTTAAATAGAGGAGGGAATCGGGTGCCACACGGCCCCGTGACACGGCCGTGTGAGATTCACACGGCCATGTCCAGTTCCCTCTCTGCCAAACCTGCACGGCCGTGTGACTCCACACGGCCAGAACCCTTCTGCTCTCTGGAAATGCTACACGGCCGTGTGGTGCACACGACCACAGCCTGCTTGGTCTCTGGAAGTCTCACACGGCCGTGTAGATCCACACGGCCATGTAAGGCTTCTGCTCTGGTTGGCTTCAAATCTTGACACGGCCGTGCGAGGTTCACACGGCCATGTCATCTTTCTCTTCTGTTGGTGCCAAACTCCACACGGCCCGAGGGCCGTGTGAGGTACACGACCCGGTGCTTTCTCCCTTCGTCTCCTCCAATGCATGCCCAAAGATGTAGATCCTTCACCAAATCGACTCCTGTGTACAGAAAATGCACAAAAAGCATATCTCCGAACCAAAAGAGTAAATATGCTAAAAGGAAAGCTGGAAGTATAAAAATGCATAGATCAAGCATGCTCAAAGTATGTAAATGTGCGTAAAAACATGCATAAAAGAGTATATAATCTACGCACATCACCCGCTGTCCCAAAACATTTTGGGCGAGACCTTGTCATTTTGGAACGTGTTTCTCGGTAGTCGAAGCCTACAAGTGTTCAAACACTTGTTGCTTCGCTTCTACGAGAAAAATACTCATAAAATACATAAATATCGTAAATTTACATAAACTTACAAATCTGTAATTTTTCATAAAAATTAAAATAAAAACAAGTACATGTTCGCATGTGGCTCTGATACCACTGTTGGGTCTTTCGGACCGTAAAAATCGCTTTTTACGTTGCGGAAACCCCGAAATCCCATGCCACCGGATCCGTGCGAATATTAAATTTTCATGTACGTGTTTTCTAATCCTAGATCTACTTTAGATCTACATGTTTAGGAGTTTATACCTTTGATGCGAAGCCCTTCGCTTATCCCGCTCGTCCAAGAGGATGCCGGATCTCAAGGGTGTCAAGTGAGCACCCCTCTATGTGTATCCACACGAACAATTAGGTGGATAAGAAACCTTAGAGTGTGCTAGCACTCTTTGAGGGTTTCGGTCAAGGAGGAGGAGAGGGAGAGAAGAAGAAGCAAGGAGGAATAATAATGATCGATAATGAAAATAAGAGTAAAAAATAGCTTAAGTATTTTCATCTAATGAAAATACTTAATCCTCATTAACACCATTAATGAGCCTCATTAATGAGCCTTAATGAATATTTAATGAATATTCATTCTTCATTAAATGGCCATTTTGAAACTCATTCGAAATTTGAATCTAAAATTCAAATTGAATTCCATTTATCATTGAATTCAAAATTCAATGAATATCATCATTAAGCCTCACTTGAGTCTAACTCAAGTCTGGCCTCACTTGAGTCTAACTCAAGTCTAACTCAATCGAGTCTTACTCAATTAATCTAATTTGGATTACTCTTAATCCAATTTGGTTCATCATATGAACCTAATCCTCTTGGTTCATCATATGAACCGAATCTCCATCTAATTGTCCTTTGTGTGTGACCCTATAGGTTCTTGTAACGTTGGCAATGCTCCTAAACTCATTTAGAAGCATAAGTAATGAGCGGTATCTAGCAACACATCATTACCACCCAAGTTACAAGAATGTTGAGATCCAACATCACCTTGTGACTACTAATTGTGACTCTTCATAATATATGACAATGTCCTTCTATCCTTGACATCTAGATTGATCAATGTGAGGCATAGACCGTGTCATCCTCTAATCAATCTAAATCTTGAACTCCAAGTAGACTCACTCTAATCAAATGAGCTCAATATCTCATATTGACTCATTTGGGCATGGTCATACACTTAGTGGTCTCACTCTATCAAGAATAATGATGTCACTCCCGTCATATAGGAGGGATAGATCTCATCTACATCACTCACATCCCTCCGCATAATTTGTTACATACCCAGTAATCGCCTTTATAGTCCACCTAGTTACGGGTGGCGTTTGACGAAGTCAAAGTATGCAACTCCTTATGTAGGGAACCATGGTGACTTCAGGTCCAAGGACTAGTAGTTTACTAATAGTCACATGAGAAAGTATATGACACTCATATAACGATCCATGATACTTTCTCATGGCGAGTCATTCAGTATACATTCTCCAATGCATACCCATGTGTCAACTTGATATCTCTATATCCATGACTTGTGAGATCAAGTCATCGAGTTGACCTACATGCTAGTCTCATCACATTAACATTGTCCCTAAATATTAATACTTGACTAGGAATGATTAAGAGTAGTGTTCCCTATATCATCTCACTATCGATTCAACCAATCGATTGATATAGATAAGAACCTTCTAATCAAGGACGCTATTATACTTAGTTATTTGGCACCAATACAAGTAAGTATAATAATCAAAACAAATGTCTTTATATACATAGGAATATGATATAATGAGTCCATACAACAATCATCATATGATTTGCTCTAGGGCTCTAACTAACACTTCTCACCCACCTTACCAAATTTTGGGTGACCCAAACCTATGAGTTAGAACTAGATCTTCTTATAGAAACCTGAGTCAAATTGCCCTTATTTCTAAGATTGAGCCGAAGACTATAGAAGAAACCCTTCCAGACCCAGACTGGATCATTGCTATACAGGAAGAGTTAGCCCAATTCGATAGAAACCAAGTCTGGGAACTTGTACCTAAACCCATAGATAAGTCCATAATTGACACCAAATGGGTATTTAGGAACAAATTGGATGATCAGGGTGATATAGTAAGAAATAAGGCCAGACTAGTATCCAAATGATTCAGCTAGGTTGAAGGGTTAGATTATGACGAAACCTATGCACCAGTAGCTAGACTAGAATCCATTAGGATGCTGCTGGCCTATGCAGCAAATAAAGGATTTAGGTTATACCAAATGGATATCAAGTCAGCCTTCTTAAATGAGTTTATTAAAGAAGAGGTATATGTGAGCTCCGCCAGGATTTGAGGACCAAGACAACTCAAACCATGTATTTAAACTGAAAAAAGCCTTATATGGACTAAAACAAGCACCTAGGGCATGGTATGAATGATTATCTAATTACCTAATATCTAAGGGCTTTAACCAAGGTCAAATAGATCAGACCCTATATGTCAAAACCTTAGGAAAAGATATTTTTATAGCCCAAATCTATGTTGATGATATAATTTTTGGCTCAACCAACACTAAACTTTTAAAAGAATTTGTTAAATTAATGGAAAATGAATTTGAAATGAGTTTGGTGGGGGAACTTAATTTTTTCTTAGGCTTACAAATTAAACAAACCAGAGATGGAATCTATATTTATCAAACTAAATATGCTAAGGAACTGATTAAAAAATTTGGCATGGAAAATTCAAAAATTATAAATACTCCAATGGCACTAATATCAACATTGATTCTGACCCAGAAGGAAAACCAGTAGACCCAAAGTACTATAGAAGTGTAATAGGTAGCTTACTCTACTTAACTACAAGCTGACCCGATATATTATTTACAGTAGGTATGTGCGCAAGATACCAATCTTGTGCAAAACAGTCACGCCTAACATATGTTAAAAGAATACTTAGGTACATTAAGGACACCCTAAATATAGGACTTTGGTACCCTAGAACTTGCACCTTTGACCTATATGGCTATTCTGATTCAGACTATGCCGGGTGCAAACTAGACAGAAAAAGCACAAGTGGTAGTTACCAAATTCTAGGTAAGTGTCCAGTAAGTTGGTCAAGCAAAAAGCAACACTGTGTTGCTTTATCCACTACTGAAGCTGAATACATAGCCCTAGGAGAGTGTGCTTCTCAACTTTTGTAGATGATGCATACACTAAAGGACTATCAAATAGAATATAAAAATACAAAAATTTTAATTGATAATATAAGTTCAATCAACCTAACCAAAAACTCAATCCACCAATCAAGAACTAAACACATAGAGGTAAAACACCACTTTGTAAGGGATCACGTAGCTAGGGAAGATATTGTACTTAACTATGTTGAGTCCAAATCAAACCTAGCCAATATATTCACAAAACCCTTACCTGAACTTGAGTTCAGTGCACTTAGAAGACAAATAGGAATGTGCTTAGTAGAATAGAACTTATTCAGCTTGGTTTTTGTATTTTTCAAAATTCTAAGAAAAATGTTGATTTCAAAATATCAATTTTATTAGACTTTCAAAATTTGGACTTAGCCTAGGGCTCACCTTTAGATATCATGTTCCCCTAGACTCAGCTAGAGCATCTCACAAGCACACTAGGCTTACCTTCTTTGTGGTTGAAGAACTTAGAACGGTGTGAGATGCATAGGGTACAGCCTAGATTTCAGAATACTTATTTTTGTGCATCGCAGTAAGTCTGGGCGTTAAATACCAAAAATACAGTAATCAAGTTAAGCGATCCTGTCTTAGTCAAATCTAACTAGATCAATTGACTTAACTTGACTAACCAAGTGAAAGCTACTGTCTTCTGACAAACAGCTAGTAGCTAAAGGTTAGACAGTTGGTTAAGGATATTAAAATTTGGTTATCCAACGATTAAGTGTACTCATGCTTGGGCTTTAGGGCTCTGATATTTCGCTAAAGGAATTCGTATTTTTCAATAGGACAGTTAGCATAAAAGTCTTTTTAAAATTTTTTGGAATCTCAAATTTCATAAAACTTTTTAGCCAATTTTGTTTTAACTAAGTGTTCTTAAAAACTACTATTCTTAAAAATTTGGCTAAGTCTATTTTCAATATGTCTACTCTCAAAAATTAGCTACAATTCTTTATAAAACTGAATTTCCAAACTTAGCTATGTCCCTTTAAAACTTGACTTTTGAACTAGTTAAATATTTCCCAAAAAAAAACTTAAAAAAAAAAAATATTTGTTAAAGATTAACTAAAATCATTCTTTTCAAAAAATTGTCTAAATATTTTCAAAACACATTCTTTTTAGCTAAAACTTATTCTTTTCAAATACTTGAGCTAAATTTTTTTACTACTGCTATCAAAATATTAGCTAAAGTCCTTTATCAAACTACTATTTTCATTTTAGCTAAGTTAAGCTGTTTACTCATCTTTTAAATGATTTAAGTTTTTTTAACTTGGATTTTAAAAATGAAAGCATTCTTTTAAAGCTAGCTAAACTTAAGTTTTGCCTTTTTTTTAAGCCTATGCTAATTTACGAACGACAAGTTTTTGAAACTTTAAAAGATTAACTTTTCTATCTTACGTTGCTTTATTACATAACTTAAGTTTTCCACACACTTAATGGTTTTTCATTTATCTAAAGTTATTTTCATATAACCAAGTATCGAAAAACAAAATCATCTTACTCTTTCCCTCCGCAAGTTCTTGATATATGGCAAATGGGGAGAGTAGCATAAAATTCAAAAGAAAGCTCTAATTAAGGGCGAGCCTCACACTTTAAAGTTTTAGCTTAAGCTTTGGTTGCGTCTTGGTTGCGTCTAAAATTGTTTACTTATGCTTGATTATACTAAACTTTAAAAATTGTTACTTATGCATCTGTTTACTTATGCCTGCTTTTACTTAACTTTGAATTTCGGTTGCCATAATCAAAAAGGAGGAGATCATTGGTGCGGGAAGCATCCGATGATCGAACCCGTGTTTTGATAATGACAAAGGGTTCAAAGTTAAGTTGTTTTGTGATCTAACAGTTTGAATGAGCTTGCAGGAAAGTCCTAAGTGTACTTAGGCAAAAGTCCTAGCTGCGGTTAGGCAGGTGGAAATCCCTAGGGGGTGATAATCCTAGGTCATAGGGGGTGGTAACCCTATGCAGAAAGTCTTGGCGGGTCGAGGGCTTCAGGCAAAAGTCCTAGGAGGTGGAAAGTCTTAGTGTCACGAACCAGGTGGAAGACTTTATGGGTCAGGGAGCGAGCGTCCAACAGAAAGTCCGGAAGCATCGAGTGTTGAGCAAAAGTCCAGTCGATCTGGAGGATCGCACTGGAAACAGGTAACTCTCCTGAGAGGAGTAGGTGAGGACGTATTCCCTGCAGAGGGAAAAGTAAGCGTCGGGTCGACCTAGGGTTTCCAGTAGGAAATCTGAAATCAGACCCAGACAGTCCAGAGATTGTCAATATTTTATTTATGACTATTATGTGATAATTTTGTTTTGCAGGGTATGTGTTTGAGACTAACACATTTTCCAGGAACAAAGGAGCAAGTCACACCTCGGATGAACAGTGTCCGAGGTGCCTCCATGGAGCTTGGAGGCGCCTCGGGTGCAAGGCTGAAGCTAGCTGCGAAGTGGAGCTGGAGGTGCCTCCATGTGGATTGGAGGCACCTTGGACCGCTGCTTGGAGGCGCCTTAGAGTGGCGTTGAAGGCGTCTTCAGATAGATAACGGCCAGCGAGCAGAGGCTTATCGCAGAGTTGATTTCAGGATCAAATTTTGGGTTGGAGGCACCTTGGAGCTTAATGGAGGCACCTTGAACACCCTATATAAGAGGGTCTCGACAAGCAGCTAGATACATCACATTCTAAGCTATTCCTCTGCTACAAGCTGCTAACGAGACAATCCCGAAGTACTGCAACAACATCCCGACAACCCGGAGCTTTAGTTTTCAGTATTCTATTGTCGGTATAAAGTTTCTTTACTACTTTTACACTGTACTTAGCTTGTAATAACCTTTTCCAAGCTTATAGTTGTTGCCCACCGGAAGCGATCAACAATCGTGGGCCTTGGAGTAGGAGTCGCCAAAGGCTCCAAACCAAGTAACCAACTTGTGTTTTCGTTTATTCTTTTCCTTTCCGTTGTGTTTATCTACTCGATACGTTTTAAATCGAACGAAATAGCCACGAGCGCTATTCACCCCCCCTCCCCCCTCTAGCGCTTATCGATCCAACAAACTCCATCCATGTACTGATGAAGGGTTGCCGCATTGTCGAACATGCCGAGGTGGTCATCTGAGTCAGTCGACCCATTGTACTCGCCGATCGCCAAGGGTGTGTAGTGCCTTGGCAGAGGATCCTGCAGAATTGCTTCGGAGAATTGGCGGTTGATCCACTTTGGTGATGAGTCAGCTCGGGGCACTTTACCCTTTCTTACATCCCGAGTGGAAGCTTCGTCTGAGGAAGACTGGTCTCGATTCGCTTGCGCGATCTCAGAGGGCGTCTAAAACAAGCCCCAATGGAATGGGATCGGGGCGGGCGGCGCCTCTGCTTGTGTACCAGTCGACCCTTTGTTTTGAACCCATATTGAGAGCTATTCCGGCCAGTCCTCGTACGCCGCTCGGCCTCCAGACGCTGAAGTTGCTTGTGTTGGTGCGGTTAGCACTAACGATTTAACCCAGATTTTAATGAATGACAAATCAGGTTAAGTTAGTCTGTTGTTGTCTAAACACTCTGATCGAGTGTGTAGGAGAAGTCCAGACAGGTCGACAGGCTGACCGGATGTCTGGCACGAAGTCCAGCTAGGTCGACGGGCTGACCGGATAGCTGGCGAGAAGTCCAAGCGGGTCAACGGGCTGACCGGACGCTTGGCAAGAAGTCCAGCTAGGTCGACGGGCAGACCGGATAGCTGGCGAGAAGTCCAGACGGGTCGAAGGGCTGACCGGACGTCTGGCAGGTAAGTAAGGTAAGTCACTGGAGGGGAGTGATTGCGAGGACGCGTTCCCGGGAAGGGAACATTAGGCGTCGATCCGGCTTAGATCCATTTCGGATATCTAAGTCGAGATCGTGACTAGATTCCGGTCTCGGAAAGACGGAATCTAAGTCATACTTTTTCTGTTAATTCATACTTTATAAATTGTGCTAACAATCTGTATTGCAGGATATATTTTGCCTCAGACTAACCTTGTTTTGCAGGAGAAGGAATCTCTGGAAAAAGGAGGTCCGGGCGCCCGGAGGCAACTTTTATCCTCTGCGTCGCCTCACCACGTGGAGCATCCTGACTGGACTTGCCACGTCGCACCAGGGCACCCGGAAGGGATCCAGGCGCCCGGAGTAGCATATAAAAGAAGCCCCAGGGGTGGAGCTTCTTGAACATCTCAGAATTACCAGATTGCTTTGCTGCTCTATGCTCCAGCGACGCTAACAAAGCTCCGACAACGCGCCCTTGCTCCTTAAAGTTTTCTTTTCTGTCGGTATAGCTTTTTGTTTTGTTTCATTAGCATTTCTTATACTCTTTTTGTAATCACATTCGAATTGCTAGTGATTGCCCAACGAAAGTGGTTAAGGACCACGGGCCTTCAAGTAGGAGTCGTCACAGGCTCCGAACGAAGTAAAATCAATTGTGTTCATTTACTTTTCCACTGCGTACTTTTACACTCGAGTTTTCGAATCGATATTCACCCCCCCCCTCTATCAAACAATCACGGTCCTACAAGTGGTATCAGAGCGGGTACCGCTCTGATTTGGTGCAACCACCAATCAGACAGGGGGTGAAAAATTAATTTTTTTTTCGGTTTTCAGTTTTACGTTTAACTTCAAACGGGTATTATTATCTGTTTTGAATTTTTTTTCGTTGCAATTAAATCTAAATTGGTGCAACACCAATTTAGATACTTCTATTATTTTTCTTCTTCCGCACTACTAATCCAAGACCAAGTCTTTGGATTTTTGTTTTTCTTTTCTTTCTTCTGTGCGCAGGACTAAAATGTCTCAGACATAAGGATTCAGCACAGTACGACCTCCACTCTTCAACGGGGATGATTTTCCGTACTGGAAGAAGCGCATGGAGGTTTACCTCAAAACAGACTTCGACCAGTGGATGAGCGTCACGAGACCCTATAAAATTCCAGCGGACACCTCCGGGAATATACTGGATCCTGAAGACTGGACAGCAGATTTGAAGAAAAAGGCGTCAATAGAAAATAAAGCGATCAACACTCTACAGTGCGGATTAACAAGAGAAGAACTAAACATAGTCGGTCCACACAAAAACGCTAAAGAGCTGTGGGATAAACTGATTGAGCTGCACGAGGGAACGAGCGACGCCAAGGTAACAAAACGAGACCTGCTTTTAAATAAAATTCTTAATATAAAAATGTAGGAAGGTGAAACGGCGAATCAGCTCCACGCGAGGATCAAGGACATCCTCAACGGGCTTCATGCGATAGGCCACCAGATGGAAAATAGAGACTTAATAAGGTACGCATTAAATGCTTTTCCACGTAATAGTTTGTGGGCATCAATCATAGATGCCTACAAAATTTCTAAAAATCTTTCTAAGTTAAAATTAGACGAGCTTTTCTGTGAATTAGAATTACATGAACAAACTAATGCTGGAGCCGAGAAGGGTATAGCTTTATTTGCAGGTTCCTCCAAAGAAAAAAAGAGCAAGCCTGAATATGAAGAAGATTCCGACCAAGACTCCGAAGACGAAGAACACCTGGTGAACTTGGTAAGAAAAATGTTCACCAGGAGAAAAAGGACCTTCAGCAAAAAGGACCTTCAAAAGATCAGTTCTCCCTCAGAACAAAAGAACGTGACTTGCTTCGGCTGCAATAAAAAGGGACACTACAAGAACGAATGCCCAAAACTGAAGTTCGACAAACCGAAGCCAACCAAAAAGAAGGCCCTCAAAGCAACGTGGGACGACTCCTCGGACGAATCGGAGGAAGAAGAGCAGAAACATCAGAGCCACCTCGCACTGATGGCCCGCGAAGCTGAAACAGAAGACGAGTCAGAAGATGAAGACGGGTCTGAACCCGAAACAAGCCACGAGTCCGTACTCGTTTCCGAAGGCCGAATGAGGTATATTTTAATTTAAACAAAAAAAAATTTAGAATTATTTCCTGTTTAAATAGTAAATTAATTAAAATAGAAAATGAAAACAAATCACTTCTTGAGGAAAATCAAAACCTCAAGGAACAAATCAAAAATTCAAATCCAACTCAAGATCTAACACTTGAGGAGGAGAATTTATCATTAAAAAATGAAATTAACAATTTAAAAGAAATGCTAGAAAAAATTACAACAAGATCAAAAAATCTTGACTTAATCCTGAACAATCAAAAAGCATGTTATAATAAAACCGGACTCGGATATAAGTCGAACTCAAATAAAACTTTTAAGTCATTAATAACTCAATACAAATCAACTAATCAAGCTTGGGTTCCAAAAGCGTGTCTGACCACGCAAGTAGGACTTAATCAATATTATATACCTAAAGAAAAAGTATATTATATAAACTCGATTAAACTAAATAAAAAACCTAAATACAAACCTAAATCAAAAAACTTAAAATTTAAAACTCAACAAAATATAAACTATCACCAAGTTAATTATAACTATAAAAAAAACAGACACAAACCTAAAACGAAAATTTAAATTAAAGGTCAATAATTCAGGGGGAGACTCCAGAATAGCTGACACCTCCAAAATTAACTAACCCGGCAGGGTAATTAGGATTAGTTAAAAAGAGACCAAGTTTAATCATGGTACTGGTGAAGTTTTTGGATGATAGTACGTTAGGGAAGCTTGGACATCGCATGTCTAGAAAGATATGGTTTCGATCTGGTGCATTTGGCCAAGTGGAACTGACCGAAGCTACCCGTAAATGAATCCAAACCAGTTAGACCAAGATTTAGTACTAAGCTCCGTGGATAGGACTATTCGGAAAACCTCGAAAGGTTGGTTACTACTAATGACGTCCATGTGACTCACCAAGCTTAGAAGTTTATCCGAAGATTGCCTATTTGTGGAGACCAAAGCTAAATCTGAATCTAACACAAGTTAAACCAAAACTCCATAATTAAAAATCCAATTTCATCTCACAAAATCATAGGATTCCCTGATTGATAATATAAATCGGGTGAGATGAATAAGGCTTAAATTTGTTTAATTAAAATTAATTTCAAAATTTTAATTTCAAACTTAAAAATTAATTTCAAATTTTTAATTTTAAACTTAGAAATTAATTTCAAAATTTTAATTTTAAACTTAAAAATTAATTTCAAAATTTTAATTTTAAACTTAAAAATTAATTTCAAAATTTTAATTTTAAACTTAAAAAAATAATTTCAAAATTTTAATTTTAAACTTAAAAATTAATTTCAAAATTTTAATTTTAAACTTAAAAAATTAATTTCAAAATTTTAATTTTAAACTTAAAAATTAATTTCAAAATTTTAATTTTAAACTTAAAAATTAATTTCAAAATTTTAATTTTAAACTTAAAAAATTAATTTCAAAATTTTAATTTTAAACTTAAAAAATAATTTCAAAATTTTAATTTTAAACTTAAAAATTAGTTTCAAAATTTTAATTTTAAACTTAAAAATTAATTTCAAAATTTTAATTTTAAACTTAAAAATTAATTTCAAAATTTTAATTTTAAAACTTAAAAATTAGTTTCAAAATTTTAATTTTAAACTTAAAAAATTAATTTCAAAATTTTAATTTTAAACTTAAAAAATTAATTTCAAAATTTTTATTTTTAAAAACTTAAAAATTAATTTTAAACCTAATCTCTAAATCTTAATGTAAAAAAAAAAAAAAAAGGCGCCCCTGGTATTCACTTCCGGGGCGCCCGGAATGGCTCCAGGCGCCCAGAGCTCCCTATAAATAAGGGGCAGCGGGCGCCCCCAACCCTTGCCCCCACAAAATCCTCACTTTTGCCAAGGTTCACTCCGAACCTCAGTGCAAGAGTA
Organism: Zingiber officinale; assembly: GCF_018446385.1. Classification (NCBI taxonomy): domain Eukaryota; kingdom Viridiplantae; phylum Streptophyta; class Magnoliopsida; order Zingiberales; family Zingiberaceae; genus Zingiber; species Zingiber officinale. The sequence continues at coordinate 79,100,307 of NC_055989.1, forward strand.
TTTTAAATCAAATTTTTCTTGCGGTGAAGACGCTACTGCGATTCAACCGAGGTCATCAGTTCTATATCTTACGATGGCTCCTCGGTAAATCTTTTCTCCTTGTCTAAATGTTTTAAATATTTTTTTAATATTTTTATTTAGAATATCTCTTTGATATAATAGTAGAAAACGAACAAATACTGGTGCTGGGCCCTCTAATGCTAGTACTGACCCTAGGTTTCCCACAGATGAACTTAGACTTAGATTTGAGTCAACCATTTATATGGCCATTAGGACTAAATGCATAGATAGATCATTCTTTTTAGTTTCTTGTGCTCCTGTTATGGAATTTATAAACTACTATAACCTAGGAAACCTTGTTGAATGTACTAGTCCTGTAAACATTAGTCTGTGTGCTGAATTTTGTAACAACCTAGTTAAAGTAGACGACCTTACCTATATTACCAGGGCAGCAGGTACTGATATCACGCTATCACCTACGACGATCCGGGAGTTTTTAGGGTTACGTCCATCCACTTGTTCCTTTCTGTGTTATCCTCCCGGGGATCTACCATTTGGAGATCCTTACTCACATATCACTCTTGATACGATTTATTCATATTTTTTTTAGGGAGAGCGAGATCCCACTGTAACCCAGTTTAGGTCTATAGAACTACGAGTCCAGGACTACGCTCTTTATAGGGTCTTAGTCTTTTGCATCTTACCACTGACTACTCGGGACATCGCTATGATGCGCCCATTCCACTCATTTTTACTCTATGCCCTGAGTCATAGGTTAGATATTGACATCAGCCTACATATCTTCTCCACCATTATCTACTCTGCTGGATATGTGACGAATAGTCGAGTCCACATGCCTTTTTGTCACATTCTAACAGCATATATGTCCTCGTTGCACATCGATGTCACTAGAGGAGACATTCGCTATATGACTGAGTTTGACGTCATAAAAGCCAGGAACTTTTCTCTGGCTGGTATCCACATAGATGAGGGCGACGATACCATGTCTTGGCGGAGGGGGGCACAGCACCAGCACGACCCAGGCGCACAGGGGGAGGCCGAGCAGGATGAGTTCATGCTTGCACTGTTTCCGGAGGAGGCTGTTCCACCTCCACCACCAGCTCGAACACCACGTCACGCACCACACACTCTAGCTGACCGCATGACTGGCCTAGAGAGGGCCATGGCGAGTCTCCAGCAGGAGAACTCTGACTTTCAGCGTGACATGCGGCGAGAGGTCTCCGAGTTACGAGCTGACGGACAGACTCGACACACGGAGCTGATGACACTACTCCGTTCCTGGGGATCTGGACCACCCCCTTCCTCATCTCAGTAGCTCTAGTTGTGACATTTCAGACATTTACATCACTTGTAGTATACTTATTGATCTACCTAGTGTTCCTTCTGGTATGAATTGATCATGTTCAATATTAATAGACTAGGAGTTTCATAAATCAAAAATATTTTCAAAAATGGTTCTCTCAAATTATAAGTTAAACTTGTTTGTTTTCAAAACTTTCCATTTTTAGATTTTCAAAAACAGTTTTGGCCTTAGACTAGTTTTGAATCCTTAGAAAGCATGTACCCATAGGACTAGTTTTTTGAGCATCTCACCAACACCTTAGGTTTACCTTGCTTGTGTTTGACAAACATAGAAAGGGGTGAGATGCATAGGCCAACTGTCTGGACTTAAGATGCTTATTTCAGTGCATCAGCATAAGTCTGGACGTTAAATACAAATCAGACATTAATCAGATTAAGTTCATCAGTCAAGTCAAACACTGACTGCTTATAATCAACTTAATCTGACTAACCAAGTGAAAGCTACTATCTTCTGATAGTTAGTTAGTACCTAATTGGTTAGACAGCTGTTTAATTTTAAGTGTCAAGTTCAGGGAGAGAAATTAATTAAAATTTTGTATGTTTTTGTACATCTATTTTAAAACTAACTTATTTTTGAACACCAGTCTTCAAAAAGTTAAATTTAACTGAGTGTTTGAAAAATTGGAAGTTTAAAAATCCCACCTAATTTTTAAACTTGATTTTAAAGTTGAAAATTATTACAAATTTAAACTTATTCAGTTTTGTAACATATGCTTGAAAATTAAACTTTCCAAACTTAGCTTTTATCAAATTAGCCTTAACAAATTTATTTTGGCTAAAAGTTTACTTGTTTTTGAAAAATTAAAAAAAAAATTTGCTTTGCTTTGAAAAATCAAATTTGAAAACTTGATTAACTTATACCTTTTAAAATTCAACTTGACTCCCCTAAGTCAACTTGACTATCTTTTTAACTTGGTTTTAAAAATTATACTTTTATCAGTATCTTTGAATTTTGAATCAAACTTAGATATTTTCCAAAATTAGCTGTTTCTTAAACTCTACACTATGCTTGTTTACCCTTGCCTATTTTTAATGAATGCCAAAGGGGGAGGGTTAGGTGGTTAAGTTAGCTAAACAAATTTGAAAATACAAACTAACTTAAAAACCCTTTAAATGCTTGTGTTTTCTTGCATATGTTTTCACTAACTTAACCAGGTTGTCATTCCATCAAAAAGGGGGAGATTGTTGGTGCGGTTAGCACTAACGATTTAACCCAGGTTTTAATGAATGACAAATCAGGTTAAATACATTTATGGTGTAGAGTGTGCGAGAGAAGTACTGATGGATAAAGCTGAAAAGATGACAACACGGTTAGTATGCATAAAGTCACACTACTGTATAATTGTCTTAAAATTTCAACCTTTTTAGATCTATTGAAGGAAGACATGTTAAAAGGAGTCAAGAAGCAAGGAGAGGATGAAGCTCCAACTCTGTCTCACATTGCTAAATGACACTTCTAAGTCTCACATTGATAAAGGAAACTTATGAAACATTAGCGCCGATCCGGCTTAGATCCATTTCGATATCTAAGTCGAGATCGTGACTAGATTCCGCTCCGAAAGACGGAATCTAAGTCATACTTTTTCTGTTAATTCATACTTTATAAATTGTGCTAACAATCTATGTTGCAGGATATATTTTGCCTCGGACTAACCTTGTTTTGCAGGAGAAGGAATCTTTGGAAAAAGGTGGTCTGGGCACCCGGAGGGGATCCGGGAGCCCGGAGGTCCGGGCTCCCGGAAGGGATCCGGGCGCCCGGAGGCAACTTTTATCCTCTGCGTCGCCTCGCCACGTGGAGCATCCTGACTGGACTTGCCATGTCGCACCAGGGCGCCCGGAAGGGATCCAGGCGCTCGGAGCAGCATATAAAAGAAGCCCCAGGGGTGGAGCTTCTTGAACATCTCAAAATTCCCAGATTGCTTTGCTGCTCTGTCCTCCAGCGACGCTAACAAAGCTCCGACAACGCGCCCTTGCTCCTTAAAATTTTCTTTTCTGTCGGTATAGCTTTGTGTTTTGTTTCATTAGCATTTCTTGTACTCTTTTTGTAATCACATTCGAATTGCTAGTGATTGCCCAACGAAAGTGGTCAAGGACCACGGGCCTTCGAGTAGGAGTCGTCACAGGCTCCGAACGAAGTAAAATCAATTGTGTTCATTTACTTTTCCGCTGCGTACTTTTACACTCGAGTTTTCGAATCGATATTCACCCCCCCCTCTATCGAACGATCACGGTCCTACAGCTTGTTGTGCCAGCCACTCGACTTGCGTCTTTTGTTGCTGCTCTATTATCTTGGCTGCTCGTGCCTGTACGAGCGCGTCCATCTCTTCTTGAAAGAGCATCACAGTGTACTGGCATCCAACTTCTTCCATCTCCTTAACTCGGATTCAGGTGCGTTCCCACAGACGACGCCAATTTGATCATGTCCAAGTGCTAAGTCGATGGACGTTGGGGATGTGGCGCTCCTGTTGACTGGTCGAAAACTCGAAAGATGTAGATCCTTTACTGCCGTGAACCTGCAAACACAATGCCGAACCGAGGAGGGGTTCCCCAGCGATGGCCCTCCGACGCTCAAGTCAAATCTCCGGTAGAAAGAAGTAGAGCGAAGAAGAAACGAGAACTGTAGCTACAGTATTCTAGTGAGCATACCTTCGTCGAAGTCTGGGAGTCCTTATATAAGGCTTCCCAGGGGCGCGTGTATGCTTCCCTAGGCATGCACGCTGTTACGAACTGCAAGTACAAGGATTCGTCGTCAGTAATAAAAATATCGATCCCACAGGGACTGGTTATAAGCACTTGCAATTGTTCACTAAGGGTTAGCTAGACTACCAATGGTTGTGAATAGTCTAAGGAAGAAAGGTCGGGAAGAAGAATCGAGAGCTGGTGAGTCGAAGTGTTCACTTGGTTATGAGGAGTTCTAGGAGGTTGGTTTCGTTGTGGTGGTATTGATGTGTCACGTTTTATCCTACACTCGTTGTCCTTTAACATGCAATTGTCGGAAGCTAAGCAGCTATTCTTAAGTACTAGAATAAAGAAGGACCCTAAGAAGTCCTATTACGATTTACCCCTATCACTAGGGCACCTCGGTAAATCTTGAGGGCATGACTCTAATTGGTAAGTTAAGAATAGTAGTTAAGAACTAAGTTTGGTCTCCCACTTCCTTGAGGAGAATTTGTCTCTCCTTTCAAGGAAGTATCCTAGATGTCCGTGAACGGGTTACTCCTATCATTAGGGCCCCTTGGGTGTACGATCTAGGGATAATCCCTCTACGAGGTTAACAAGTTCTACACAATCAAGCAATATGCAATTGAGACAAAGCATAAAAGATCATCCAACGAGTATAAGCATAATACGAGTTTTACATCAAATCAAACCACAACTACTCCCTAATCCTAGAACAAAGGATCTACTCCATAAGTGTCGAAGAAATACCCAAAGACATAATGTAGATAAACATATAATCTTCAGACACAGAGAAAGAAAGAAAGAATATGCTTATCCAATGACGGCGAGTGGCCTTTGGATCCAATTCTCTGCTTCTGGAGTCAATATGGTGGTGGAAGATCGTTGGACGGAGGTCTAAGACAGTGTGGGATGGCTTCAAGATGTTTCTCCAACTGACGGCTCACTTCCCCCGCTCTCTCCCTCGAGAAAAAGGGTTAAAACCCTTATATAGACTAGGGTTCGGTTGCGGCGACACGACCATGCCAAGATGGCACAGCCGTGTTCATTCTCTTCTCTGGTGGTGTTGCATGGTCGTACCAATTGGCACGGCCGTGTGGTGTCTGGCCTCGGTCCCTGGGGCACGACCGTGCAAGGATGCACGGTCGTGTACTTCTTGGTCTCAGCATGGGGTGGCACGGTCGTGCAAGGATGCACGGCCGTGTGCTGATCTGCCTCTGTCTTGGCCACACGGTCATGCAAGGATTGCATGGTCGTGCATTGCTCCCCTTCTGTCTGGTCACACGGTCGTGTAAGGTTGCACGGTCGTGTTCTTCGACTTGTTCCAGTGCATTGATAATCGTCGTTTTTGCTCCGAAAGTTGTCCCTGTCAACACAAAACCAAACAAAGAGCAGATATCCGAATAAAAGAGTATAAATAATGAATACAAGATGAAAGAGGTGTTGGATCGAAAAGAATTTAGATATCTCTATAATGACATGATATTGTCCACTTTGGGCCTAGACCCTCATGGTTTTGCTCTTGGGTTCTCCCCAAAAGGCCTCATACCAAATGAAGATATCATTCTCTTATAAACTCATGATCTTTCCCATGTGTTCTCAAACAAAGTACCACAGGCTTCCCATGTCTGATCCTCGACCCACCAGGTCTTCTTGCCCCTCGGTCCACCCGACCTACTAGGACTTCCTTGCCTAGCCACAACTAGGACATCCTGCCTGGTGTCTGGTCCTCTTGATCCGAACATAGGAACCCCCACTTTCTTTGTTCGAGGTCAATATTGTACCCACATGACTCAATCAGATCATAGCTCTTGTGAACAGTCAGCGGTTAAACCTTCTGGCAGTTCGGGCTCTGATACCAATTGTTGGATCAAAAAGAATTTAGATATCTCCACAATGACATGATATTGTCCACTTTGGGCCTAGACCCTCGTGATTTTACTCTTGGGTTCTCCCCAAAAGGCCTCATACCAAATGGAGATATCATTCTCTTATAAACCTATGATCTTTTCCATGTGTTTTCAATGTGAGACTATGTTTGTAACCTTGCAACCCCAACAAGAGGCAATCACGCAACGAATATATATGCATAAAGTACGTGAATGTGCGCTAAAACGTGCGTAAATGATCATAATATTTGCGCACATCACACCCCCAGACTTGATCCTTTGCTTGTCCTCAAGCAAAACGCTACAAACTATGTTCCTGAGTTCCTACAGTGTTTCATAATCTCTAGTGCATTCACCTAACTCTATCAACTAGTTTCATTGATAAGCATGACTATGGAGTAACCTAAGTATGACCTAAGCATAAGTCCTTTGTGCTCGGTGCAGTAAGTAGCTCAAACTCTTCAAGTTTCAATTCTCTGTCCTAGTTAAGTTGTCATACAATTGAGTTCCTAATGTTCCCGGTGATAGGCACTTACCTGCCACACATCTGGTTCGTTTTCCTTAAATTACACAAGGTCTCAAAGGGTGCTTCTCGGAATCAAGAGAAACATAACATTCATTTCCTCAGTAACCTAACTCAGTCTCAAAGGGGTGAATTGTTAATTTCCACTCACGACAACTATTTTTTATCCCTTATTTTTTTTGGGTGCTATAGAGGTGTAGCACTTGTTACACATGCGATGCATATGTTGGGATTTAGATTTTTCCAAATGAGCTTCCATGATCCAAGGTTACCCAGTAACAAAAATGTAAATAAGGAATCACCATGGGAATAAAAGTACTAAACAATTAGGATGAATCATAACTATTTCAAAAGTATATCTACCATTCAAGCTTAAATACTTAAGTGTAGTGAAAATAAGGTTCTTACGGTTAGGCAAAAACTTATACTAAACTCTGTACAATACTTAGCTTATTTCATGCTACTAAAGATAGAGAAAGAAGATACACCAAACATACTAACACCATCTGGAAACTCATAAACTAAGAAAATACTAGCTATTTTGCTATCGGACAAGTAGCAGAAAAAGTAGATGGTTGATGTTATCAAATATGCCATAAAATTAATGATAGGAAAGAAAAATGCAAATGAGGTGCAAGTAGAAACAAATAAAATGCGAATAAATAAACAAGACTAAATAAAGCAAAGCAAATAAAATATGCAAAAACAAAAGAAAGACTCGACTCAACTCAGGTTGTGCAACAACACCCCCCCCCCCCAGACTTAGACTTTTCATCGTCCCGATGAAATCAATACGGTGGCGGGGGTGGGGGATAAGGAGGTCCTCGATGTGAGCCAGGGGGAAATCTTGGCATACCAGGAAGATGGCCAAGGTGTTGATGATATTGATATAGGACATCTACTTGTTGTCTAGTGATATCCATATCATCCATAAAATTTCTCATCCTTTCTTGGTCAACATCATAATCCTAAACGAACCCTGTCACCTGACTATAGAAGTACCTAGTGAACTAAAAATGGTCCTGTACCTCCCTAAACTGGTCGTCAGATAGCTTGAAGTGACCCTCCAACAATCATTGTTGGGTATTTCGCTTCTCATGAAGGGAGTCTAAAGAGGTACGGAAATCAGAAAAATCAAATCTAGAGGATCCCGTTCCATAAGCAAAAGAGTGTCTAGGAGGTTTCGGATATCCGGAAGGTTGCGGGAATCCTTATGACGAGGGCTCTTAGTGGTACTCGGGTTCTTCTACAATGGAAGGTACAGTCTCGTGGTGTAAATCAGTAATCACCCAATTCGCGGGGTCGCGAACTGAAGTGCACTCTGGGCAAGGAAGGGGTAATGGAAAACCATTGGTTCTAGGGAAAGCAAACTCATTCTCATCCTGTCAAATCATCTTCATAGCAAGACAAGAATCGATGTCAATCTTGTCATTACCATGAATCACCTCTAATTCATCAAGTGCACAACCCAGATTGAATGCTACTTGGGTGATTAATCCTCCAAACACTATCATCCCCGAAGATGCCTTAGCTGCCTTCCACAAAGTTTGCAAGAAATGAAACCCCGAATCAAAATCAACTTTATTTAACATCGCCCAAAGAGAATAGAGTTCTATCATCTTAACCACCCCATCGCTCTCTCCTTGACCAAAGATCATTTTACTCATCACTCTGTAAAGGTACCTAAAGGTTGGGTTTTGCATCCGGGATGCTTTGGCTCTAGAGGATTCATAAGGGTCTTGTGATCCGGTAATTAACATCCAAAATTCGTTCGACTTAATACCACCATCAAATCCACGCGAACCACCAGTAGGTAATCCAAAATAATCATTAAAATCACTAAAAGTCCATCGAACTTCTTTATTCATCATTCTAAAAGTTATGACCCCTGCGTAATCATCCTCAGAAAGAAATTTAACATCTATCAAGCTCAAAAATTCAAGAACTAGGCGGGGGTAAGTCGGTGCATGGACGTACATTATATCGTTCCAATCTAAAGCACTAATCATCCAATCTATGTCATCCCTAATTCCTAGCACATCCATAGTCGTGGGATCCATATATTTAATGCATAAGATTTTTCTAGCGACAAGAATATCATATCTAGCTCTTTTCTCATGATTTCTAAAAATAATATTGAACTCGTTTTCGTTACCTTCGCCGCGTGCCACCCGCTTTCCTTTGCCCTTCGATGATGAAGCCTTCCTCTTGCCTTTGTCGCCTCCCGGTGCGTCTCCTTCACCAGATCCACCGCTTCCTCGACGAAGTCTCTTCAAGATCTGCGACATGGTGCAAGGCTTTGAGGAGTTTCTTGTGGAAATGGGTCTTGAGGATGGAAATAGTGAGGAGAAGGAAGGGAAAATAGGGAAGTTTTTTTCTCTCTTTTCGGATTTGTGGCTTGAGGAAGTTTTAGATCTAGATGTAGATCTAAGCAAAAGTGAGCTCAAGAGGTGGGAAATCAGGATTTAACGAAGTGTAGTAGAGAGGAGGAGGCTTTTGGGAGAGAGGGAGATGGAAATAGGGTTTTTTGGAGGGGTGGGCGGCACACACGGGTAAGGATCTACTATGATTGAAATTCTTTCGAAGTGTTTATCACACGGCGAGTTTAGGGGTTAAATCATTGGCCAATGAGGGTAAAAATGTAATTGCATAATAATTGCAGAAAGGTAATTGGTTAGAAAAGGTTATTTGGAGATCAGCAATACCTACTACGCATTGTAGCAGCTATTTTGGAGTAGCTGCTACAAAGTGTAGCAGCTAATCAGAAGTAACTGCTACATAGTGTAGCAGCCACTCTTGACAAGCTACTACACCATGTAGCAGCTTCTGACAACTAGCTGCTTCAACGTGTTACAGTTGCTTCTACAACATGTAGAACCTCATTTAATTGATCTAAATAAAAAATTAAGATTGCTATGATCTATTTATTATTGGTTGAAAATGCAGAGTAACATCTTGTTGAGCGTAAACGAAGAAATAACTGTTACACCTTGTAGCAGCTAACATTCCAAGTTAGCTGCTACAAGGTGTAGCAGTTATTTGTCGAAGTAGCTGCTACAACATGTAGCAGCAAAGCAAAGGCGTTGCGGCAACATAAATAATTTTAAATAATTTTTTAGTAAGTTGATATACAGCTATAAAAATACTTTTAGGGTTAATATCTGCTAGAAAATATAGCTAGTAAAAAAACGACTTACTAAGCAGCTGCTATAAGTTGTAGCAGCTACATGGAGAGTTAATTGCTACAAGGTCTAGCAGTTAACTGTCGAAGTAGCTGCTACACGTTGTAGCAGCTACAAGGTGTAGCAGTTAACTGTCGAAGTAGCTGCTATAACTTGTAGCAGCAAAGGAAAGTCCAAGTGGTTGCAGGCGTTTGTAGCAGGCGTCGGCCTTGCACGTCGTAGCATAAATCCTTCCTTCCTTCTATGACCGTCATTCCAAGTTAACTGCTACAAGTTGCAGCAGCTACATGGACAGTTTGCTGTGAAGTAGTTATTGCAACGTTTAGAAGCGACGCAAAGGCGCTCCATCAGTAAAAAATAATTTCAAATAATTTTTTACCAAGTTGATATACATGAACTTAAATATTTGTAGGGGTAGTATATGCTAGAAATATATCTACCAAAAAACTCACTTACCAAGTAGTTGTTTCACGTTTGTAGCTGCTATAACGTGTAGCAGCTAACGCGCAGACGTGGTCGTAGCCTGCAGACGTTTGTAAACGCCGTCGTCCCTGCACGTTATAGAATTAATCCTTCTAATATATGTATGTTATAACGGTGGAGAATAACAAATTAAAATAAAATGAATTACCATTAGGAATAGAGAGAGATTGTAAGCTCTCACAGTAGTTGTGAGATTGAAGACGCTGGTGAAACTTTCCTGGCGAGAGTGCAAGGTCCGATGGACGACGGACAATAGAGACGACGGGAGCGAGAGATAGAGCGGCGAGGGAGATTTTAATTTGAGAAATTTTCCACGTAGAAGTTTTGAGTAGAAGGCAGAAGGAGAGAGAGAATAAATGACATATATTTTTTTAGTGAAATCGAGCTGGCAACGTCACGTCTGCGTATTGTTCACGGTCACGCACAAAATGTCATTCAACGTGTCAAATCTATATATATATATATATATATATATATATATATATATATATATATATATATATAATCCGAATTTATAATTTTATTTAAAATTTTTAATTTACTTGTAAAAAATATTAACTTGGCTGGCCTTTTGCGTACGTCTTTATGCGAATCTGAATCCTTCACTTGCCAATTCTTCTCATGTCCGCCAAAGCACGAAACCGATCATCATGAAACACATTAAATGGTTGTATAATTGGCCTGTGTAGGTAGGCCCTCTACTCGTCAGTAAACAATGAAATGAAAATGCGTGCATGATTGTCGAATGGCTGTTTGCCGGAACAGCAAGTGAGTTGGCACATTCAGTCACCGTACAGGTTAATTAGTGGAAGGACCAGCGGACACGCGTCGCCAAGTTTTTTAAAAATATTTTTCTGATAAAATATTATTTTTTTTTAATAATTGTGCTGCAGATGCAGATACTATAGATTAAAAAAAGACTCTTGTTGCCTTAGTGTATCTTTTTAGATACGTAGTAATTTTTAAATATTAAATATAAAAATAATATGATAATTTATCAAAGGGTGTACGTGGAAATCTAAATTTACCAAAAGATATACACTACTTTGGTATTTATCAAAGAGCGCACTTTTTTAAAAGTATTTCCTATTTTACCCTCCTGATAATTTGACTTTTCTACTGTTTTCCTTTTCTTCATTATATTTCTCTCTCTTCTCTGTACGTCGGCAGAAGATAGGAATAATATTAGTCAATTTTTAATCACATTTTAATATATTTGAAGAAGCCAAAATAAATAATGGACACCATATTTGGACTCCTTGCAATTTTAGAAATCCACAGGAACTGAAATGGGTGCAATCAGAGCTTTCTAAGTCGATCAGTGGGTTTCGGTCAAAATCCACTGATCGTTGGGCCTGATATCATTCCATATCAGGCCCAACGTGGGCTTTTATGCCGATTCTTTAATTTTGCTTGTTAACATTCATAAAAAGCCAAAATAAATAATGGACACCATATTTAAACTTTAGAATATAATGAAAGACAATCAGCTCTGCGTCCATGGGTTTGACCAAACTCACCGATCGACCTGAAAGATCCGATCGCACCCATTTCGCTTCTATAATTTCTAAAATTACAAGGAGTTAAAATATGGTGTCCATTATTATTGGACCAGAGGTTTTGAAAACCCTAAATATCTCTTTATTTCTTTTTTCCTTTTTATTTTTGTTGTTACTACGCCGATACTCCCATATCAGCCCACATCGGGCCCGATATGGAGATATCAGCCCAGCTCGATATAAAGAGATATCGTGCCCAACGTGATATCTCTTCACATCGTCTAAACAAAAAAAGGAAAAAGAAAGAGAGATTTACGCTTTCAAAATCTCGTCCACCATACACGGACATATTTAGATTGCAATTTAAGAACACACAGAAATGAGTGCAATCGAGATTTTATGCCGATAAGTGGGTTTTCAAACTCATCGATGGACTGAGAGTTCGATTGCACCCATTTCAGTTTCTATGGATTTCAAAATCTGCAAGGAGTTCAAATATGGTGTCCATTATTTATTTTGACTTTTATAGATTTTAAAACAAAATAAGAAAGAAACCACAAAAATCTAACAAGGCCCACATGATATGGAATGATATCAGTTGACGCTGGGCCCGATATGATTCCACATCGCCCAACGTGAGCTTTTACGTCGATTCTTGGATTTTGCTTGTTAACATCTATAAAAGTCAAAATCAATAATGTACATCATATTTGAAATTGAAATGAGTGCAATCGGAGCTCTCTAGGTCCATCAGTGGGTTTTGACCGAAACCCACTGATCGACCTAGAAAGCTCCGATTGCACCCATTTTAGTTCCTGTGAATTTCTAAAATTGCAAGGAGTCCAAATATGGTGTCCATTATTTATTTTGGCTTCTTCAAATGTATCAAAATGTAATTAAAAATTGACTAATGTTATTCCTATCTTCTGCCGACAGATAAAAGAGAAAAGAGAGAGAAATATAATGAATAAAAGAAAAACAATAGAAAAATCCAATTATCAGGAGTGTAAAATAGGAAATGCTTTTAAAAAAGTATGCTCTTTGGTAAATACCAAAGTAGTGTACGTATTTTGGTAAATTTAAATTTCCATGTGCGCCCTTTGGTAAATTGTCGAAAATAATACCTAGGTATTTTAATTTTTCAAATAGTAAAATAAGTATTTCTTTTTTTTTCAAAATCGATTAAATGTCGCGTTTAGAATTCCAAAAAACATGAGTCTAATTTTCAAATTTAGCAAGATACACTTATTTCTCATTTTGTTCATCCCATACATTATTATGATATTATATTTATGTGGTAAAAAGTTAGAACACTCGTCTCAGTAGGGACGGATTCAACATAGAGTGACATAAGCAGTCGTCTCCTTTTACGGTTAATATAACTCTTAGTATTATAAGATTCTATTAATGAAAATAAAAGATATCATCTTTTATTCAGTGTAAAAGTTAATCATGCTCAATTCATATCATAAACATCCCTCTATATTTAAACTCGCCGATCAGTCCTATAATTAGGGAAAGTAAAACAGAGGATGAATTATAACAGAGTGCAAGAATGATATTATATTTAAAGAATAACATCACGTGGTATAATATCACTGTGATATTATATTTTAAAAATTAATACGATTATGATGATTCATTTCAAATATCAGTACTAATTTTTAAAATATAACACTATAATAACACTGATTTTAGGGTTTACGTAGTGTTAAAATTATCTTAATTTTGAAAATTTAATATTACAGTTGTAGTGTTTGAGTACGACAGTAATATTGAATTTTTAAAAATAATATTATAATAATATTGTTCTCTGAAATCAGTATTACATAATAATATTATTGTTTTTAATACAATTCATTGATGATTGACGGGAAGGATAAATTAAAAACAAGTGCATAATTCCATAAGTTAAGTGTATCATTTGTTCAAATGATGTGTTTTAATTAAGAACACACGTGGTGATTTTCCAAAATTAACCTCCTTCCTGCTTTCTTACAAAATTAATGTTCGGGGCTTTCGGGTTTTGGTATAGTTGAAGGATGATCAATTATTACTCAGATATCTACGATTTAATTATAAGTTATAATATATTTGTAGAGATTTTTTTTTCGAAATGAGACTCGCAACTAAAAGATGGGAGGCTTCTGAACCATCTGCTATAAGTATTTCCTGATTTATTTTGAACATTGTCAGAAGACTTTTATAGGATTGTACTGATCGCGTAGATTCACGATTACATGACCTGATTACTCTTTTATTTTTTTCTTACAAAACTGATCACGGTCACTTAACTACATGTCCATAGCCAAGACTTCCAATCTCTTGGCTCTGAAATCGTAGTTGAGTTGATCGTGAAATTGGGAGCACTTGGCTTGGTGGTGATTTCATAAACAATATGACTACAAAGTTTGCCCAAATTAAAACAAAAATGTTTATATTGACAATTATTGTGAAATGAGGAAACTCGAGGACATCTTCGCCCTGATCTTGTCGGTGCGCCACGCCCTTGTGCTTAGAGGGGACCCTCTATGGAATCTTTTGACTGTTTCGAGTTTTACGCCCCGTCAATTTAACTCCTCGTCGTCTATTGATAGAAGAGATTGAGTTGCAGATGTGGATCAAGCAACCTGCACTCGATCCGACTGATCACCATGGCTGGATGATTGGCGCCACCGCTTTGTCAGTGGATGCATGCCATTTATTTGGGACGAAATGGATCATCATGGAATAGTAAACAAGGATCCCCTTGAATGATTGTATGATTGATCTATGTATAGTCTTCTCGGGACGGTCTAATGATTAGAATATAAGATGTTATCATCATGAGATTGGAAGTTCGAATCTTAGCATAACCGAGATAAATACATCTCTTACGTGTTAATTACTATTTCAAAAATTAGTAGTCATTTGTGATTTATCTCTTCCATGTTAGCTCTAGGACGGATTGATCGGAGCGCTAGTAATAAACATATTCATCTTTTACCACCATAATTAATCTGTGTATAAGACGACAATAAATAAAATTTAAGTCAAATTTTATATCTTTTATATTCATTTCTTTCTATCATGTTCATCATTATATCCATCTCATATAATAAATATATATATATATATATATATATATATATATATATATATATATATATATATATATATATATATATATCAAATATTTAACTTTTATTAATATCCTTATTTCTATATCCATCCGAGTATTGGATATCTCAATATTTTATCCATCATATTATTACTATCTATAATTTTAAAAAAACAAATACGTTCAAGATAAAAAGATAAATTAATTTTTTTTGGAAAGAAAATGGACTCAAAATATAAACCTCCATATCCAAACTCAAAAATATTCATATATCTAAATACTTAATGATCATGTCCGGAATCTAAGTCGGATGAAGGCCAGATGAACTGTCGCGGGCGTTGACGGGGAATAGACTATGATGCTGCGGTCACACGGGCTTCAGAGAACGGAGCCCCATGTGGCCCTAAAGGACTGTTGGGCCTGAGCCGGCGGTACTAGAACTCTACACACACTCAGACAAGGACACAAAACGTTAGAGGCCGAGAACTAGGAAAAAAGTCCCCGGAGCAAGCTCTCCGACGCTCAAGTCAGATCTTTCCCTAGATGAACAGTGTACGAAGAAGAAAAGTAGAAGACAAGTGTGCAAGTGAGTGTACCTGTGCAAGGGAGAGGGCACCCCTTTTTATATGATAGTGCATACCTTTTGGAGACTGACCCCTGCCAGAGGGTGTCGGGTGTCAGGACTTTACCGGGTGGTGGAGGACACGTGACCTTCTCCTATAAACTGGAGGAAGGTTCTATTTGCAGATGACCCCAACCGTTAGAATATTCCCTGACATGCAGTAGATATTCTTTGACAGGTGATTATGATTCCTTGACCTGTTGTCGCGTAGCGCCAACTATCCTGCCCGGGTGTGATCGAGGTAGCCCGGGTCGGTCCGCTAAGTGCTGATGAATAGACTGGATGGATGGAGGGGGTGCGATCGGAGTCCCTTTCTTCCGGCTTTTATGATTCAGACCCGACCGAGAATGACAAGTCTGTTTACGCGAGATAGCTTGAGAAACCTCGACCGGTGAAGACAGGTCAGGCTTCGCCTTGATCACGCGTCATGTCGCAGACCTGGTTTCTTAACCGATAGACCCCGCCCTGGCTTTATATGCCGGATAGCGCCAGGTGGTCATACTCTGTATGTTAACTGCCACGTGCTCTTGACTTCTGACTGTCACATCCCCTTGACTTCTGACTGTCACCTCCCCTAGACTTCTGACTATCACATCTCCTTGACTTCTGACGACCGGACCCTACCATTATGCACCATATCACAAGTCTCCCCCCAAGTCTAGTTAAAGGAGGCTTAGGTCTGACTGACTAGACCCAGACTCCAGTTTCACTTGGCCTTGCCATTGTGACTTTAACTACTGCTCCATTTCCCCAGATCTTCGGAAATTTATCACGTTCTTAAATGCTACGCCATTTCCCAGATGTCTGTGTCGTTGCGTCAGTTCCCAGATCTTTGGATATGCAACATGTCCTTGAATGCGACACTATTTCCCATATGTCGTTGCACGCTTCGAGGATGACCCTACATATCTCTCTCTTTAAAAAGGGTTGACCCCTCTTATGCCCTTATGCTTTCCTTGTTAACTTCTTCGCACCATGGAATCCATCGTGGAGCCTGATGAGGTGTCACCTTTCCGCCATCAGCTTACTCATTTGACTCAGTTACTTGCCCAGAAGAATGAAGCCTTATTCGAGATGACACAGAGCAGGGACCTTCAGTCTTCCCTTTGTCGAGAAATGGAAGAACTTTGGCTAGTTGCTAAGTCCCGGACTTGAGCTGAGGTGGCCTTGAAACATAAGGCTCATTCAGACTTGGAGAGCCAGACTCACTTTATTGCCTATTTGAAGGTAAAAAATGATGACTCTCTAACCCTTCTCCAAGAAGAAAGTTAGATGAAAGATGAAACTATTGGCCAGCAACATCACACCATTCAGTGCATCAAGGCGGAGCTGACCCAAGTGCGAGCCGAGTTGGATCGGGCTGGTCAGGCAGATCAATCTTGCCCAAGGTGCCGACCTGATACTACTACTTAAAAAGGGAGTTAGGACTACTTATATTCCCAGTGTGATGATAGGAACTTTGAGGAATGTCTCTCAAACTTTATCAAATAAATGCAGATCTGGCTAGGTTCTGGGTCCCTATTCATGTCTTTCTCTTGTGTTTCCTTCCCTTCCTTGGTACTTCTCCTCTTATGTGAACCAATGAATTATTGAATATGAGAATATGCTTGCTTGTAGCTCGCGCTGAGGTAAGAGTCTAAAAATCCTGACCGTAAAGTTATTGTTCGTGAATAACTCACGTTGGGGCATGAGTCTGGAAGAACGACTAAGAGTCGTTGGTCATGAGAGCATGCTCACTTATAACTCACGCTGGGGCGAGAGTCTGGAAGCCCGACCGAGAGGTCATTGGTCATGAGAACATGCTCACTTATAACTCGCACTGGGGCGAGAGTCTGGAGGCGTGAGAGTAAGTTCACTTATAACTCATGCTGAGGCGAGAGTCTGGAATTCCGACCGAGAGGTCGTTGCTCGTGAGAGCAAGCTCACTTATAACTCACACTGGGGTGAGAGTCTTGAGGCGTGAGAGCAAACTCACTTATAACTCGCGCTGAGGTAAGAGTCTAGAATTCTAACCTAGAGGTCGTTGGTCGTGAGAGCAAGCTCACTTATAACTTGCACTGGGGCGAGAGTCTGGAGGAAGTGTAAAGGAACCGAATTTTGATCGACTTTCTCGCCGCTGTCTTCTTCGTTTTCTAAGGCCCCTGCCTGGACTTTCCAATTTTCGATGCATGGTCTTCATGAAGTAAGGCATGCCTCCTCGTATATCCTTCCTCATGATTTTTCTGTCACTTTCATCATAAATGTCCTTTCAAAGGGAGGTGACACGTGTTCCACAACCTTAACTCTTCATAATGTATGACGCATGCTTCTTTTGCACGCTTCCCTAAATCGCTCTCGTTCCTTGATCTGTCGGTTGATGTGTGTTGCACCCTTTTGTTTGTCCAACTCGGTCCTCGATGTTTACTAAGGGCTTTGATTTATAAACCCTAAAGGCAGTCTGCCGTTACTTCTTACTGCTTCATCTTCTTTCAACCCTTCTTTGCTCTTTTGCCTTCGATTGCTCACCTTCTTCTTCATGTCCCCCCGCTGTAAGTACTCTTTCTTCCTCATCTAACTTCCCCCTCTCCATCTCTTTAATGACTAGTGAGAAGGAAATGCCCTGGTACTCGTACTTTCTCTCCGACTTAGATAGAAGCGACCTTGAGTTGATCTGTGCTAGTATGAAACTTTTCGATGCCTACAAGCTCCTTCCTCCATGTCCTCATGATCATCCATCCTCCCCTCCTGTCGGGTTTGTAACCTTCTTTAAGGATCAGCTTCTAGGTGACCTCCACTTTCCCATTCATCCGTTTTTCTCCTCTCTGAGTTAGTTCTTCGGTATTTCATTATCTCAGTTTGCTCCCAACGCTTTTCGTGCTATGTGTGGCATGGTGATCCTATGTCGCTTATATCGAATTTCCCTAACCCTTAGCTCTTCCACCACTTTTACGCCCTTAAGTGCTCAGAGCTGGGTGTTTTTATGGTACAATCCCGGAGAGGATATAAGTTTTTCGTGGACATGCCCTCCTCCAATAAGGGCTGGAAGTCTCGTTTTTTCTATGTCCAGCTACCTGAGTCTGCAACTTGGCCTACTAAATGGCGCTACAATCTTCCTTCACCCTCCGGGTTGCGGGAGCACCAACATCAGCTTGACTGCCTTACATCTTCAAAGAAACTAGAAGGAGTCCGGCTTCAACTATCAGTGATATTGCGAGAGAGCCTACTATATACTTTCGGGCTTAGCCCTATCCAGGCCTCGATAGGCGCTCCTTTTGGTAAGATCTCATGTCTTTTGCTCAAGGTCTTCACTAACTGAAGTATCTCCTTGTTATTTTGCAGAAGTCACCATGTTTCACGCGTTCTCTGTCGATTCCTCCAAGTTGTCCAATATTGTTTTGAAGGAATTTGGGGGAGAACTTCTGGGAAGTTCTGAGGTACTTTCAACCACTCAGGTTGGTGCCGCAGTAGGGACTTTTTCCCAACCATCCGGAGAAATTGAAACCCTGGAGACTAAGGCGACTGAGGAAGAGAGGGCCCCCTCTCCACCTCTAGAGAAGCGTTTGCATCTTCAATGCAAAAGGAAACGCGTCACTCCATCAGTCCAAGCTTCTTCATCAAGGTCCCCTCTTGCCCGAGCCCCCTCCAAGATAAAGGCCAAGGCACCTGCTCGGGTGTCCCCCTCCTCCTCCTCCTCCTATAATAGAGGATGTGGTCTCTCCACGAATCCCACCTTTTGTACCAGAGAAGACTAGTGCCCTGGTGGGGGACTAGCCCGGGGACTCTTCTCCTCCTTCTATGCTACCTCCGACTCCCCAAGTTACTCCGACTTCTTCCTCGCGTGCCAAGAAACGCCCCCGGAGTAAATATGCCTTCACTTCTATCCACCAACTGCCCTCACTGCAAGTGCAGGGCCTCCCTCCGTCGGCCAGCACCTCTTCCCTTCGTGGTCAGGTGCAACTCCACGGGCCACTGCCAGACTCTTGGCAAAATACTGCAGATCAGATCTCGGAAGGCCCCCCTTTAGAGTTAGCTGATTTATTTTTGCAATGACTGCTGTCGGTGAGTTTTCTCCGTTTCCCCTTCATACTTTTGAGATAGTACTAACTCTCTCTTGCTCTCCCTAGATCTACATCATGGGTCTGAGCATATCTCAGTATGTGGCGGATCTCCAGCGGGAGAACGAGCTCCTGAGGGCTCGTCTTCGAGAGCTGGAATTACATAAGACCCCTAGCCACATTATCGATCCGGCCCCCTCTGATAGTTCAGTGCTACCCCTCCTTCAAGTTGTCGGGGGAAGGGACCAAGCTACCCAAGGCTTGACTCAGGCGGAGAAAGGGAGGATACAGGCTTTGGAAGCTGCTTTAAAGACGAGCAAGTCTAAGCTTAAATCCGAAGGGCTGCGGCGTGTCCAGATTTTGGACGATCTGGATGAGAAGGAAGCGGAAGTAGCCACCCTCTCTCAACAGCTGAAGGATCTATAGGAGTCGTACGCGACTATGGAGAAGGATCTGGCGACCACCAAGCCCAGCTTGACCGTGAGACTAATCGGGAGGCTGCCCTTTAGAAACAATGGGAGGTCGCCAAAGCGACCATTAAGTCTATCCAGGCAGATCTATCCGAGGTTACGGACGAGGCTACCACCACCCGACAAGAACTAGCCCTAGTTCGGGTTGATGCAGATAAGGCTAAGGGACATCTGACAGAATACCAGGCAGGCGAAGCTGTTCGCCTGAAAGCTCATAAGGCTACCTATGTTGCTTCCCAAGAATCCGGGAGGAAGATAAGCAATCTCATCGACCGGATGATTTACTAAGGTGGAGTAGGTGCCCTGCGACAGCTTCATGAGAAAGGTCTTCTCCGATCAGCCGCTCCCGACGACTTTCTGGACTGGACCCGCCTTATCCAGGAGCTACCTGATGATGTGTTTCCTTCTTTTGATGATTAGGCTTCTACTTTTCCTGTATCATTCTTTCGGAATCCCATACATTTTGATTTGAATATGGTGGAACAGATATTTGATTCAACTATCCTCATGTGGTGCACACCTTATTTTCTTAGTGTGCCTTCTCATAGTCCTTGTTACTTCCCTCTTCGTATGCTCGGCTGACCTATTAAGCAATTACTCTCCTTAACTTGGGAGTTCCTTTATTTGAGCGAGCGCTGACTATGGTCAACCAATTAGTGTCCCGACCAAGCTTAACAACTTATCTATTTGTTTAGTGATTTTGCTCGACCAGGATATTTCTTAGCGTCTTACCCAATTCTCTACCTTAGGTTTTCTCATTCGGCTCGGAGCTGGGATACTCAAAAAAAAGATTTTTTGAAAGGCTCTAAAGGAGATACTGTAGCCCCGCTTATTCCCGAGACTGCCATAAATTCTCCTCGTATCCTTCGCCACACCTTTCTCTGACACGTTTCTTGAGCTCTACTTTCTAGGATGATCTGACAGCTTTTGTTATCATTGGACTTATAGGTGATGCCATTAATCCTTAAACGTGAACCATTCGATGGGTGCTAAGGACGAGGGCCCCTAGGCCCTTCTTAGCGCCTATAAATATTCTCCTTCCCTTACTCTGCTGAACTTTTCGTCTCCCGGAGTAAGTTTTCATATTTCTTCAGGCACCCATTGTGCTCTGCTCCATGTGATTTGTCCATTCCTTCCCCCATGGACTCCCCTGCACCTACCTATGCTCCCGAAGTCTCGACCTTTACCGGCGTGGATCTGGATGATCTTCGCTTTACCTATGAGGTTCCAATGGCTATGCACATCACCATACCTTTTGAGATCAACCGGGTTTCTGTCGGTTGGTCCTAGGAATATTGTACCGGTTCCCCTGTATAAAAATTTTGTACAAGTCATGAACCTTTCCTAACAACCTATTGTGTTATTTAGAAATTAAATTCGGAATCGCAAACGGAACTTAGCATTATTGATTCCAAACTTAACTTATCTGTTCTTAGAGGTTTAGACTTGGATCGCAAACGATACTTAACATTATAGATCCAAATCCACTTATGTTACAAATTCAATTAAATATTTATTTAGGAAATCGGCTCCCAGGTCAAACATGGCGAGGCACTTGGCCTTCTAGAGTATGGGAACATCCACCACTGCCTCGACAAGGCCTCTTAATGAAAATCAATATTCAATTTCCTTATATAACTTTAGGTTTAACCAAAAGGAACAATCAAATCACAAGATTAAAAAATAAAAGAAACACAAGTTTGAAACAAATCCGAATATCTAGAATCTTTAGCCTCTTGTGTTTGGTATTTCAAGTCTATACAAAGAAAACTAGTATGATGCGGAATAGAATTACTAGTTATACCTTTCTTTGTAAGCAACAACCTCTTGATCTTCTATCGTATTCCTCTTCTTATCTCGGATGTTGTGTGGGCAACGATCTACCAAGATGAGAACCACCAAGAGACCTTCCTTCTAGCAAGTTTCGGCCACCAACTTTCAAGCTCTAAGGGATGCAAGAGCAAAGTCTCCTTTCTCTCCTTCTTCTCCTAGCTAGAACCGGCCACCAAGGACTCCTCTTGTGTTGATGCCGCCGGCCACCAAGGAGGAAGAGAAAAGGTGAAGAGCAAGGAACTATTGCCGGCCACCACCAAGGAAGAGAGGAGAGGAAAATAGAATAGAGTTGTGTCACATGAAGGCACCCCCTCCCTCTCTTTTATATTCCTTGGTCATGGCAAATAAGGAAATTTAATTACAATTAGAATTCCCTTTATTTTCCTTGCCATTGGTTAATAAGGAAATTTTAATTAAAATTCCTTTTAACCCTTATTATGGCCGGCCACATCACAAGCTCCAAATAAGGCAAGTTTTAAACACAAAATTAAAACTTCCTTATTTGTTTCCGGATTTTTTTTTAAAATAAAATTTCCCTAATAATTTTTCCCTTCATGGTTGGTTATAAAAGAAAATTTTATAAATTAAAATCTCTCTTATTAAAACATGTGGATGATTTCCAAAAGAGAAAAGTTTTCTCTAAAATTAAAATCTCCCTTTCACTCTACAAATAAGGAAAGATATCAATCCTTTTCTTAATCTTTTGTAGAAACTTATAAAAGAAAATATTTAATTTTTAAACTCTTCTTTTAAATCATTGCTTCCACATAAGGAAAGATTTTAAATAAAATAAAATCCTTTTTAATATGGCCGGCCAATCAAGCTTGGGCTCCAAGTAATGATCGGCCACTTAACTTGGCTTAATCCTTTGGCTTGGCCGGCCCAAGCTTGGGCTCCAAGCTTGCTTGGCCGGCCACCTAAGGGGTGGGTAGGAAGGTGGGTATAGGTGAGTATAATTCTCTATATACAAGAGGCTACGATAGGGACCGAGAGGAGGAATTGGTTTTGGTCTCCCGATGAAATTAAGCTTCTCGTGTTCGCCCCGAACACCCAACTTAATTTCATCAATAATAATTCATACCACTAAAGAATTATTATTGAACTACCGCACCAATCCCAAATTATATTTTGGGCTCCTTCTTATTATGAGTGTGTTAGTCTCCATGTGTTTAAGATGTCGAATGTCCACTAATTAAATGAGTTACTGACAACTCTCTTTAATTAATATCTTAGTCCAAGAGTAGTACCACTCAACCTTATTGTTGTGTCGGACTAAGTCCACCTGCAGGGTTTAACATGACAATCCTTATGAGCTCCTCTTGGGGACATTATCAACCTAGATTACTAGGACACATTTCCTTCTATAATCAACAACACACACTATAAGTAATATCATTTCCCAACTTATCAGGCCTATTGATTTATCGAGCTAAATCTCACCCTTTGATAAGTTAAAGAAATGAATACTAAATATATGTGCTTATTATTATATTAGGATTAAGAGCACACACTTCCATAATAACTAAGGTCTTGTTCTTTTATTAAGTCAGTATAAAAAGAACTTAACTTAAATGGTCATGCTCAATACACTCAGAGTGTACTAGTGTAATTTTATAATTAAGATAAACTAATACCAAAATATACTATGACTATTCCAATGGTTTGTTCCTATCTATCTTAGTCGTGAGCTAATATTTATAATTTATAAAGAACCGATAACATGATCTTCTGTGTGTGACACCACATACCATGTTATCTACAATATAAATTAATTGCCCCCAGGGCGTAGCGCAGACAGTGGACGCATGATATTTCTGGTGTAATGGTCAGGGGTCGATTCTCAGGAACTGTGACGACCTGGGGTTTACCCCGCCATGCGCCTATGGCCTGTGTACCTGCATGAACCTCCCTCCATATCCGTGGGGCCGACACTAGGGGGGCCGCTAAGGTAGCGGATCTACCTTTTGGTACAATATAAATTAATTGAACATCTACACTTAGCATATAAATGTAGACATTTTTGACCAATGTGATTCTTTATTTCAAAATAAATGTTTACAAAAGCTAGGCTTTTAGTATACACTCTAATAGTTTTTCACCGCCTACAGGGTATGTAACTTCCTTCAAGGAGCAGGTCGTTGTTGGCCTCTGCTTTCCAATGCACTTTTTCTTCTCCCAAGTGAGTTGATACTTCCGTATCCCTCTCTGTCAACTTACCCCGAACTCCATGAGGATCTTGTTCGGGTTTGTTCTCCTCTACGAAGTATGCGGCATACCTTGGACTCCCCGCTTGTTCCACTATTTCTTTACTCCTCGCCATCATAGTGAAGGACTTTTTCGTCTTCAGGCCCGCCTCTGAACCAATTTTTTCGCTCCCCTTCCTTCTCTAGATTCTGAATGGAACTATGGAAGGATAAATATTTCTTCTTGAGCTTTCCCCTAGTCGTGGAATGACCTACCCAGCGATGCACAGTTTTACCTTTGGCGCCTACTCTTGGAGACTTTCAGATGGACCCTAACTTCATAGATGCCTCAGCACAACTGGGGTATTGGCGCTTGGACTTGCTTAGACTACTGACAGAGGGCATACTATTTCTGTTCAGGCTAAGCCACACTCCCTCAGAGCTACTGTCAGAGTGTATTCTGAAAGCCTAGCCTTTTGTAAACATTTTATTTTGAAATAAAGAATCACTTGGTCAAATGTCTACATTTATATATACTAAGTGTAGTTGTTCAATTAATTTATATTGTAGATAACATGGTGTGTTGTATCACACACAGAAGATCATGTTATCAGTTCTTTATAAATTATAAACAGTAGCTCACGACTAAGATGGAAAGGAACAAACCATTGGAATAGTCGTAGTGTAATTAGATATTAGTTTATCTTGATTAATAAATTACACTAGTACACTCTAAGTGTATTGAGCAGGACCATTTAAGGTAAGTTCTTTTTAAACTGATTTAATAAAAGAACAAGACCTTAGTTATTATGGAAGTATGTGCTCTTAATCCTAATATAATAACAAGCACATATATTTAGTATTCATTTCTTTAACTTATCAAAGGGTGAGATTTAGATCGATAAATCAAAAGGCCCGATAAGTTGGGAAATGATATTACTTATAGTGTGTGTTGTTGATTATAGAAGGAAACTGTGTCCTAGTAATCTAGGTTGATAATGTCCCCAAGAGGAGCTCATAAGGATTGTCATGTTAAACCCTGCAGGTGGACTTAGTCCGACACAACAATAAGGTTGAGTGGTACTACTCTTGGACTAAGATATTAATTAAAGAGAGTTGTCAGTAACTCATTTAATTAGTGGGCATTCGACATCTTAAACACAGGGAGACTAACACACTCATAATAAGAAGGAGCCCAAAATGTAATTTGGGATTGGTGCGGTAGTTCAATAATAATTCTTTAGTAGTATGAATTATTATTGATGAAATTAAGTTGTGTGTTCGGGGTGAACACGGGAAGCTTAATTTCATTGGGAGACCAAAACTAATTCCTCCTCTCGGTCCCTATCGTAGCCTCTTGTATATAGAGAATTATAACCACCGCATACCCACTTCCTACCCATCCTTTTCGGTCCAGCCAAGCAAGCTTGGAGACCAAGCTTGGGTCGGCCAAGCCAAGGGTTGAGCCAAGTTAGAAGTGGTCGGCCCTAGCTTGGAGCCCAAGCTTGGTGGCCTACCATATAAAAATTAAAAGGATTTTTATTTTAAAATTTTTCCTTATGTGGAAGCCATGATTTAAAAGAGAGTTTAAAAATTAAATATTTCCTTTTATAAGTTTCTACAAAAGATTAAGAAAAGAATTAATGTCTTTCCTTATTTGTAGATTGAAAGGAGATTTTAATTTTAGAGAAAAATTTCTTTTTTGGAAATCATCCATATGTTTTAATAGAGAGATTTTAATTTATAAAATTTCCTTTTATAACCAACCGTGAAGGGAAAAATTGTTAGAGAAATTTTTATTTAAAATTTACGGAAACAAATTAGGAAGTTTTAATTCTTGTGATTAAAACTTTCCTTGTTTGGAGCTTTAAGGTGGCCGACCATGATGTTTAAGAAAAGGAATTTGGTTTTAATTAAATTAAATTTTCTTTTTCATGGCAAAGAAATTAAGGAAGTTTTTATTTAAATTTTCCTTATTTGCCAAGATCAAGGATTATAAAATAGGGGGTAGGGGTGCCTTCATGAGACAACTCTATTCTATTTTCCTCCCTCTCTTCCTTGGTGGTGGCCGGCCCTAGACCTTGCTCCTCTCCTCTTCTCTTCTTTTTTAGTGGCCGGTTTCATCCTTCTCTTGGAGCTCTTGTTGGTAGCCGGTTCTAGCTTGGAGAAGAAGGAGAGAAAGGAGGCTTTGTTTCTAGCATCCCTTGGATCTTGGTGGTGGTGGCTGAAACTCTTCATCTCAAGGAGGAGTGCTTGGCCGAAACTTGCAAGGAGGAAGAAGAAGGGTTTGGGTGGTTCTCATTTCGGTAGATCATTGCCCACACAACGTCCGAGATAAGAAGAGGAATACGGTAGAAGATCAAGAGGTTGTTGCTTACAAAGAAAGGTATAACTAGTAATTATTTTCCGCATCATACTAGTTTTTTCTTTGTATGAATTACAAACACAAGAGACATATAATTCTAGGTTTCGAATTTGTGATTTGAGTTTGTGTTTTTTTTGTTTTTTGAATTTGTGATTCGATTGTTCCTTTTGGTTAAACCTAGGGTTGTATAAGGAAATTAAATATTAGATTTCATTAAAAGGCTTTGTTTAGGAAGTGGTGGTTGCTCCCATATCCAAGAAGGCCTAGTACCTAGCCATGTTTAACCTGGAAGCCGATTTCTTAAATTAATATTTAATTGAATTTATAACATTGGTGGATTTGGATTAATAATATTAAGCATCGTTTGCGATCCAAGTCTAAATCATTAAGAACAGATAAGTTAAATTTGGAAACAATAATGTTAAGTTCCGTTTGCGATTTTGAATTTAATTTCTAAAGAACACAATAGGTTATTAGGATAGGTTCGACACTTGTACAAAATTTTATACAGTGGAACCGGTACGATCTTCCTAAGACTAACCAACAGCTACCACGTTCTTTAGGTATGGTTCACCCTACATCTGCTGACCCTTAGTTCCTTATTCTGATTTTGTTGCTCTTATCGCAGTTGACAGTCTAGCCCAAGCGCCCCCGGTTAGGCCACTTCCCCTGAGTGATATGGAGATACAATGCCAGGGGCACATAATACTATACAAGAGGGGTCTTTCGCATCTGTCTCCCCTCCCATCTGGGGCAATTGTTTCAACCGCTCCTCGATCAGTCTCCCGAGCAACTCCGTGTATCCACTTCGCTCCTAAGCCTTCCCAGACTATTCCTACTGTGCCCCCAGCTCGTTGGCCTAGAACTCTGCCAGAGAAATCGGACTCGGACGACCAGCCGCTCTTGCGCTGGCCCCAACACCGACCTAGGGGATCCAGTAGGGTTTCTGAAACCCAGACTGCTGCTTCGGCATCCCGACATGCCTCTACTCTTGCTTCAATCCGACCGTTTCCAAGAAACCCGGTGATGCCCTCTATGGCCCGAGCTAGAGCTGGATGAGGGAAGGATCCGATCATTAAAGAAGAAGTTACTATAGAGCCTTCTTCTATTCGAGTAGCCCCTGCCTCGATTGCCCCCTCTAGGTCTTCCTCCTTCCCCGAGATGCCCTATATACCAGGGTCAAGCGACACCCCTGCGACTCAAGCTGGACCTTCTCTGTCCCGACCATCTACCTCTGCACCTCCAAATCCCAACGGGACCGATGCCAGGCCCTGACCATCTACTTCCGCACATCCAAATCCCAGCAGGACCGATGCCAGACCCCGACCATCTACTTCCGCGCATCCAAATCCCAACGGGACAGATGCCGGGCCCCGACCATCTACTTCCGCGCATCCATATCCCAGCGGGATCGATGTTGGGCTATCAACTCACCCTCCTTCAGGAGATACCAATGTTGGACCATCACACTCACGAAAATCCCACTATCGCTCTTTTAGAATCACAAAGTCGTTAGAGTGGAGTACGCGCGATCAATCGGATGCTCCCACTAGCCGCCTCACGCTGAGGGGTCAATTATCAACCTTTTGGGAGGAGCATCTTCGCCAGATACAAGCTCTTCCTATACCCTCCCAGCTAGATCGACTCTTCGAAGGATCTGTTGCAGTAGGTTCTTACTACCTTTTATTGCTTTCCTTTTTCCTATTCTAACTATTCACTTTCCTGCTCAGGTTTTTACCGAGTCCATGGTGCTGAGTCAAACACTCTCCCTCCTTTATCAGCAAATAAAGTCCTGAAGGATACGGTGGCCGACCTGGAATCTCAACTATCTGATCCAGCATCAGTCGGGTACCAACTAAGGGCGGAAGTATTAACCTTGAAGAGAACGAATGCCGCTCAGCAATAGACTCTCAAGGAGCCCCAACTGGAGACTGACCGCCTCCGAGAAAGAGCAAGCTTGAAGCTTCCCTGTAAACATTTGAGGCGAGATATCAAGAAGCTCAGTCTAATCTTACTGAAGCCATTGCTGCTCTGGAGACTTATAAGGCAAGGGAAGCTGTGCGGTTGCACCGAGCAGAGTATTTGCGTTCTCGAGAGTTTGGCGTACAAGTAGGGGATCGATTCGTCACGCCCATGGCTTATGGAGTAGTGGGAGCACTTAGGAAACTCCACGAGGGAGGATATTTATCCTCTGCTCCTCCCGAAGATTTCCTAGATCATCGTCACATCCTTAGAGAGATGCCTGACGATGTATTTGAAGAATTTAAATGACTTTATGATCACTTTATTATACTCTACTATTCAAATGTTATATCTTCTCCTTAATTGTGACTCAAAGGAGCATTAGCTATTCAACTCAAGAGCGGGGATGTGCACCCAGGCATCCTGACCTGGCATCCCACCCACGACCTGTCATATTTTCTTACCCTCTCATTTTACAAGGCATTAATCCTAGACCCGATAAGGCTAGAGGTAGTTAGCGCTCCAGGGATGACTCAGTGACCTACCTTGAGCATCTTGCAAATAATAAGCACCCGAGGCTAACCTGACCTGACAACTTTGTATGGGTCATCCCATTGAGGCGACAACTTGATTTCCTCTCCTACGGGCTTTGTTCGCTTCTAAACTAAATCCCCTTCTCCAAAGAATCAGGGCACCACCCTTCTATCGTAGTTTTGGTGCATCCTTTGCTGATACGCGGTTAATCGGGTGGTCGCCCGCTTGCAAATTTTGCTAATAAAATCCAGCTCTGATATTCGCCCTCGATATTCCCTTCATCATATAACATTCTTCTAATCGAAGGCACCCCGACCTCGATAGGTACCACAGCCTCACTACTGTAGACCAGATGGAATGGGGTGAGCCCTGTGCTCTCTCGGGGAATTATTCGATAGGCCCAGAGGATACTAGGCAGCTCTTCCACCCAATTGCCCCCGACGTGATCCAATTTCTCTATTGATGACCTTCAGTGGAATTTGACCTTCAGTCCTCAAACAATTTCTCTATTGGTGACCTTTATCTGCCTGTTGCTCTGAGGATAGGCTACAGATGTGAATGCTTGAGTTATGCCAAACCCCTGACACCAGGCCTGGATCTTCCGACTTTGAAATTATCTTCCATTGTCAGAAACTAACTTGTGAGGAATCCCAAATTGGCAGAGGATGTTCTTCCACAAGAATTGAATAACAGCTCCCTCGGTGATCTTGGCTAGGGCTTCTGCCTCCACCCATTTAGAGAAGTAATCCACTGCTACAAGTAAGAATCACCTCTATCTTAGCGCCATGGGGAAAGGTCCCACAATATCCATGCCTCATTGATCGAACGTGCAGGAAACTACTGAGGTTTTTAGTATGTCAGTTGGGCGGTGGGTCAGATTCTGATGTTTTTGGCAGGATAAGCAAGTGTTCACTAATCGCTATGCATCCTTCTGTAGAGTGGGACAGAAATACCCAGCCAGCAACACTTTCCGAGCCAAAACCCTTCCTCATACATGGCTACCACAGCATCCTTGATATATTTCCCGCAGAGCATATTCTGCCTCCTCCACTCCCACGTATTTTAGCAGCGGTCTGGAGAATGCTTGCTTGTACAGTTGATCTCCGATCAGGGTGTACATATGAGCTCGTTTCCTGACCAGCCTGGCTTCTCTAGATCAACCGGCAAGACACCCTGCTGAAGATAACTGATCATCGGGGCCCTCCAGTCGATCATCTATTCAATATTATTTTACAAGTCTATTTGGGCTATTAAGAAGGTCTGGGCTATTGACCTGTCCAGCACCCAAGTGATCAAAGAGCTGACCATTTTAGCTAGTTTATCAGCCCTTTGGTTATCCACCCAGGGAATCTTAGTCACCGTGACCTCTTTGAAGTCCTCCTTCATTTTCTCATAGGCTTCTCAGTATACTTGTAACTTATCACTGTTGACCTCGAAGTTGCCTGTCACTTGCTAAGCTACAAGCTGAGAATCCAAATATACAATGACCCGGGCAACCCCGACATGTCAAGTTGCTTGCAGCCCTGCCAATAGAACCTCATATTCTGCTTTATTATTGGTGGCTCTGAAATTCAATTAGACAACTAACTGCAAGATATCCTCTTGAGGGGATATCAAAAGGATTCCCACTCCGCTTCCCTGCTGGGTGGATGACCCGTCTACAAAAACCTTCCAAGTTTCTTCAAAATCCATCTGATGAACCTCCATCACAAAATCAGCCAGGGCTTGAGCTTTAATTTTCGTGCAGAGTTGGTACTGTATGTCATATTCCCCTAGCTCGGTTGCCCATTTGATGAGTCATCCTGCCACCTCCACGTTAGTGAGGGCCTTACCCATGGTGCTATTGGTCAGGACTGTAACAGGATGTGCCAGGAAATAGGGTCTTAAGTGGCAAGCCATGAGCACCAATCCATAAACAAACTTTTCCAAGGTCGTGTATTGAGACTCGACCCTTTTTAATAAGTGGCTGAAAAAGTACACCGACCGCTGTACATCATTTTTCTCTTTTATTAACACCACCCCCACGACCTCAGGGGTGGCTGATAGATAGACTCAGAGCGGTTCCCCCGCCATGGGTTAAACAGGGAAGGTAGAGCTTCCAAGTGCTTCTTTAAGTCTTCGAAGGCCTGATTGCATTCTTCATCCCACTGAAACTTGGCCGCTCTTCTGAGCACTTTGAAGAAGGGTAGCGCACGATCTGCCAACCGAGATATGAACCTGGACAGCTCAGTTATCCTACCTACTAGCTTCTGGGCTTCCTTCAAGTTTTAAGGGGCCTTCATGTCTCGAAGTTCTTGCACCTTCTCAGGGTTAGCTTCAATTCCTCACTCAGTAACAAGATATCCCAAAAATTTTCCTCCACGAGCCTCGAACAGGAACTTCAGAGGATTCAATTTCGATTCATATTACCGCAATGTGCTGTAAGTCTCTTCAATGTCGGCAATCAGATTAACTGCTAGAGTGGACTTGATGAGTATGTCATCCACATAAACCTCTACATTACGACTTATCTGCTCTCTAAAGATCTTATCCATCATTCTTTGATAGGTTTCCCCCTCATTCCTTAGTCCAAAGGGCATGACAGTATAACAGAAGGTACCATCAGCCGTAATGAAACTGACATTTTCTTGATCTTCCCATGCCAGAGGGATTTGATGATAACCTTGATATGCGTCAAGC
Organism: Zingiber officinale; assembly: GCF_018446385.1. Lineage (NCBI taxonomy): Eukaryota > Viridiplantae > Streptophyta > Magnoliopsida > Zingiberales > Zingiberaceae > Zingiber > Zingiber officinale. Next base: position 79,131,727 of record NC_055989.1, read on the forward strand.
ATACAAATCCTCTCGCAACCCAAGGTCGAGTCCACCATTTGATCGATCTTGGGTAGCGGGTATAAGTCCTTGGGGCTAGCGCGGTTGAGGTCACGAAAGTCGATGCAGACCCTCCACTTATTATTGGTCTTAGAAATCAAGACCGCATTAGAGAGGCAGGACGGGAACTGTACTTCTCTAACATGTCCTACCTTCCTGAGCCGATCCACCTCAGCTTGGATGATCTTATTCTGCTCGGTCGAGAAATTCCTCTTCTTCTACTTAACCGGCCGGGAGTCAAGCAGAAGATGTAACTTATGTTCGGCCACCTCGGACTTGACTCCGGGTAGCTCTTCAGGGGACCAAGCGAAAACATCCTTTTTGCGAGTCAAGCACTGGACCAAGTTTGTCTTGACCTTAAGGGGCAAATCGCTGGATATGCGGGTGAGGCTTTCAGGGCATTCAGGATATAGTTGAACTTCCTCCTAAGGGATGGGCTCCTCTGCTGTAGGCAAAGGCTCCTCTTGGATGACGTGGATCCTGCCATCCTGGGTTCTTTGGGCTTTACGAGCCTCCACCTTCACCATGTCTATGTAGCATCTGCGAGAGACCAATTTTTCTCCCTTGACTTCCCCGACCAATTCTCCCAAAGGGAATTCGATCTTTTGGTGAAAAGTAGAGACTGCTGCCCGGAACTCGTGCAGGGTCGGTCTCGCCAGAATGATGTTATATGAGGAAGGTGAATCCATGACTATGGAGGTGCTCCTCCTTTTCCGCACCAGAGGTTCACTATCCAAAGATATGGCCAGCTTGATCTGGCCTATGGGTCATACCTCATTGTCGGTGAAGTCGTACAATAAAGTAGCCACAGGTTGGAGCTCATTGGCGTCGATCTGCATGCTCTCGAATGCACTTTTGAACAGCACGTTGACAGAGCTCCCGGTATCTACGAAAACTCTGGCCACGCGACTGTTAGCTATGACGGCCTTAATTATAAGAGTGTTATCATACGGAAGCTCCAGCCCCTCCAGATCTTGTGGCCCAAAGCTAATTATGGGCCCGGCAGCTTGCTCCATGTTGCATCCTACAGCATGCATCTCTAGATGTCACTAATGAGATTTTCTCGCCCCTGGTGGAATCTTAGTCTATGGGCCCCCCCGGAGATCATGCTGATCTCTCGGACGGTCGCGTTGCCCTGGTTTTCTTCCTCCTGGGGCTCTCCTGACTCCTGGTTTCGAGCGGGCTGCTAACTTCCCTGCCCAAAGTTACTAGGCCGGGGTTTACCTACCAAACCTGCGGCAGCCTATTGGCCATCCACCAACCATTGAAGCTTGGCCGTGAGTTCAGGTGGGGGAATACCTAGCTCGGCTGCGCACCGGGAGTCACGAGCGAACTAGAAGTAGCCACTCGTGGCGTGGGTGTGGGAACGGTGATAAGTACAATAACGAGGGCCCCAAGGACCAGGCCGCGGAGCTTGGACAGCAGCCACGCGATGGGCCGGCCGGGGATCCTGACTGGGTGGAAAGTTCGGTCTGACATCCCGGGTGCGTGGAAGAGGTTGGGTTGACGGTTGAGGTGGCTTCTTCTCTGTTTTGTTGGCAGAAGCAGGCACCTTGTCTACTTTCTGTCGAGCCGCTTGAGCTTCCTCCATGTTAATGTAACTAGCGGCCTTCCCCAGCATTTCATCAAAGTTTTTACAGTATCTCGAATGAGGTCTCGAAAGAACTCCCACTTTACCAGTCCGTGAGAGAAGGCACTCATTAATATCTGGAGGCAGCGGATGGAACATCCTGAGCTGTCTGATTGAAGCGCCTGATATAACTCCTCAAGGGTTCGGTGGGCCCTTGCTTGAGGGTGAAGAGACAGTGATCCGTCTTTTGGTACTTCCTGTTGTTGGCGATGTGGCGTAGGAAGACAGTCTTGAAATTTTGGAAATAGGTGATGGATTCGTTCGAAAATTCATCAAGCCATTTCTGTGCTGAGCTGGATAGAGTGCTCAAGAACACTCGACACTTGATAGCATCGCTGTACTGATGCAACAGGGCAGCGTTCCTAAACTTACGGAGATGATCCTCCGGGTCCTTGCTATCATCATATTCTTCGATAGCAGGAGGCTTGTACTCTTTGGGTAGCTTTTCCTCGAGTATCCTTATAGAGAAGGTCACTTTCTCCTCAGGCTCCACTCTAGGCTCCTCTCTGAGGACTATAGCTTTACCCTTCTTCGAATCCCTGGGTGGGGAGCTTTCCGCCATAGAAGCCTGCGACTGCTCTTTCTTGTTATATCTGTCTGGGCCCTTGTGATAATAATCGAGCTCCGGCTCCCGATAGAAGGTCAGGGGAAACTCCTCGGGATGTTTTCTTTTGGATCCTCTATCAGAAACATGAGTTGGATCTTTAGAAATTGCTGGCATCTTGTATGGTCAAGAAGCGGTGGTCTATTTTTCGGAAGCTGCCTGCCTCTTGGCTTCCTTGAACAGTTCGTACTCTCACGCTGTCATGGTTACATTGATTCTTCCGGTGTCCTTCATCTTTACGCTCTGGAATAGGTGAAGAAAGTTCCCACAGATGGCGCCAAATTGATCCTGTCTGGAATCTGAGTCGGATGAAGTGTCGCGGGCGTTGATGGGGAAGAGACTGTGATGCTGCGGTCACACGGGCTTTAGAGAACGGACCCCCACGTGGCCCTAAAGGACTGCTGGGCCTAAGCCGGCGATACTAGAACTCTACGCACACTCAGACAAACACACGGAACGTTAGAGGCTGAGAACTAGGGAAAAAGTCCTTGGAGCAGGCCCTCTGACGCTCAAGTCAGGTACTTTTTCCCCAGATGAATAGTGTACGAAGAAGAAAAGTAGAAGACAAGTGTGCAAGTGAGCATACTTGCGCAAGGGAGAGGATGCTCATTTTTATATGACAGTGCGTACCTTCTGGAGACTGACCCCTGCCAGAGGGTATCGGGTGTCAGGACTTTATCAGGTGGTGGAGGACACGTGACCTTCTCCTATAGACTGGAGGAATGTTTTATTTGCAGATAACCCCAATCGTTGGAATATATCCTGACATGCAGTAGATATTCTCTGACAGGTGGTTACGATTCCCTGACATTTTTTCGTGTAGCGCCTACTGTCCTGCTCGGGTGTGATCGAGGCAACCCGGGTCGGTCCGCTAAGTTCTGATGAACACACTGGATGGATAGAGGGGTGTGATCGGAGTCCCTTTCTTCCGGCTTTTATGATTCAGACCTGACCGAGAATGACAAGTTTGTTTACGCGGGCTAGCTTGAGAAAACCAGACCAGTGAATACATGTCAGGCTTCCCCTTGATCAGGCGTCATGCCGCAGACTTGGTTTCCTGATCGGTAGACTCCACCCTGGCTTTATACGTTGGATGGCCCAGTGTTAGAATGTATACTAAAAGTCTAGCTTTTGTATAAATATTTATTTTGAAATAAGAATCACATTGGTCAAATGTCTACATTTATGCTAAGTGTAGTTGTCCGTTTAATTTATATCTAAGATAACATGGTGTGAGGAGACACCTAGAAGTTCATGTTATCAGTTCCTTATAAATTATAAATAGTAGCTCACAACTAAGATGGAATGGGACAAACCATTGGAGTGGTTGTAGTGTAATTTGGTATTAGTTTATCTTACCTATAAAATTATACTAGTACATATGAGTGTATTGAGCAGGACCATTTGAGATAGTTTCTTTTTATACTGACTATATAAAAGAATAAAACATCTGTTATTATGGAAGTGCGTACTCTTAATCATGATATAATAACAAGCACGTATACTTAATATTTATTTCTTTAATTTATCAAAGGGTGCAATTTAGTTCGTTAAATCAATAGGCTCGATAAGTTGGGAAATAATATTATTTATATGGTGTGTTGATTATAGAATGAAACTGTGTCCTAGTAATCTAGGTTGATGATGTCCCCTTGAGGAGCTCATAAGGATTATCATGTAAACCCTACAGGTAGACTTAGTCCGATATGACAATAAGGTTGAGTGGTACTACTCTTGGAGCTAGATATTAATTAAGTGAGTTATCAGTAACTCATTTAATTAGTGAGCATTCAATATCTTAAACACAGGGAGACTAATGCACTCATGATAAGAAGGAGCCCATATTGTAATATGGGATTGGTGTGATAGTGCAATAATAACTCTTTAGTGGTATGAGTTATTATTGATGAACTTGAGTTGGGTGTTCGGGGCGAACACGGGAAGCTCAAGCTCATCAGGAGACCAAAACCAATTCCTCCTCTCGGTCCCTGTTGTAGCCTCTAATTTATAAAGCCTCATATCCACTTAGAGTCAAGCTTCTTACCCACATTAAGGTGGTCAGCCAAGCTTATCTTGGAGCCCAAGCTAGGGACGGCCAAGCCAAAGATTGGAGCCAAGTTTATGGTCGGCCAAGCTTGGAGCCCAAGCAAGGTGGCCGACCACATTAAAATAGAAGGATATTTTAAATTTTAAAATCTTTCCTTTTGTGAAAGTCATGGTTTTAAAAGAGAGTTTTTAAATTTTAAAATCTTTCCTTTTATAGCATTCTACAAAGGATTAAGAGAAATGTTTGATATCTTTCCTTATTTGCAGTTAAAAGGAATATTTTAATTTTTGATAAAACTTTCCTTTTTTGTAACCATCCATATGTTTTTAAAAGAAATATTTTAATTAAAAATTTCCTTTTATAACCAACAAGGGATTTAAAAGAGAAATTTTTTTAAAAGATTTCTTACCCGAAACAAATAAGGAAGTTTTAATTTTGTGTTTAAAACTTTCCTTGTTTGGAGCACAAGTATATGGCCGACCATGACAAGCATTAAAGGAAGTTTTAATTTTTTATTTTAAAACTTTCTTTTTTAGTCATTGGCAAGGAATATAAGGAAGTTTTAATTATGTTTAAAACTTTCCTTTTTTGCCAAGACCAAGGATTATAAAAGAGATAGAGGGGTGCCTCATGAGATAACACATCTTCTATTCCTCTCTTCCAATCCCTTGGTGGCCGGCCCTTGTCCTTTTCTCTTCTCCTTTTGTTTTCTCTCTTGGTGGCCGGCGACATCTAGTGTAGTGATCTCTTGGTGGCCGGTTCCTTGAAGGAGAAGAAGAATAGAAGGAAGCTCTCTTGTCTAGCATCCCTTGGAGGTTAGTTGGTGGCCGGATCTTGGAAGCAAAGGAAGAAGCTTGGGTGGATTTCATCTTGGAAGATCATCGCCCACACGATGTCCAAGAGAAGGAGTGGAATACAGCAGAAGATCAAGAGGTCTATAAGCTACAAAATGTATAACTAGTTATTAGTTTCCGCATCATAACTAGTTCATCTTTTGTATAGATCTTGCAAAACCAAACACAAGAGGTTATCGATTTTAAGTTATCATTTTTGTTATCGATTTTATTTTTCGATTTCATGTTTCGATAATGTGTTTCTATTGAGGTCTCTGTAGTTAAACCTAGTTTACTGTAAGAAGTTAAATATTCGATTTCTTTGTGAGGTTTTGTCTAGGAAGTGGTGGATGATCTCATACCCAAGAAGGCCTAGTGCCTCACCATATTTAACCTAGAAGTCGATCTTTGAAATAGATATTTGATAACTTCTGTAATATGGTTTAACTTAGGAAGATTACATCGGTTAAACTTGGAGTAAAAATGTTAAGTATCGTTTCCAATCCAAGTTTAACTTCTGAAGGATAATTTGGATTAATAATGTTAAGCATCGTTTGTAATCCAAATTAACTTCAGTAGAGCACATGGGTAGCTAAGATATTTCTATGCTTGTACAAATTTTTATATAGGGGAACTAGGAGGGTATTCAGAGTAGCAACCAATAATTGGTATCAGAGCTAGGTTATACCTCTGTGTGTTTGGTTTTTAGTTTAATTATGCACATGTCATACATATTTTAGGCAGGATAATAGTAGGATGTGTAAATAGATTAACTCGGTGGTTGCAGGCTCCAACTATTATGGCCTATTGTGATTGTGTATGATTGGACCCTCAGACATGTCGAGGGCATTTTATATGTGTGCATGATTGTACTTATTAAATACAACAGGAGCCGTATTAGTTTTAGGATTTTACATTTTGTTTGATCTAGACTTTATGTACATTCCTTTTATGTAATATAGGATTGATATATGTAAAATTTTATTTTCGTTGCGGATCGTATCCTTGCGAGGCGTGGTGCTATTTGAGGACCAGAGGCGCAGCGGAAAAGGAAACTCGATGGGTGCGACGACATCAGCCCTAGGGCTGGTGGCTAGTTTTGACGACTGCTAGGGCTAGCGGCACACGGAGGACAGCGATAGAAGAGGCCATAATAGTTGGAAAATTATTTTTCCATATTTATTGCTTTTATTTGCTATGATGTGTGTGTGTGTGTGCATGTGATGTGTGCTTGCATGTTAAAATCCTCATCTTAAATAACTAAGTGGGAGAGAGATTTATAAATAAATTCCACGGTCTCCATTACTGGTTTGTAAGTGATGCAAACAAACTTGCGCGTTGGCTCTGAGTGCCTTCCTCCACATCCGATGAGTTTGTTTGTGGATCACTAGATCAAACTTCCTTTATGGATGATTATAGGAAATTATTTAGAAGCATGTGATCTTCTCTATCTGAAGGGGCACAATCCTATTTAATGGACTAAGTATCAAGTAATGGTATACACTTAGGCGTATTTAATAGTATCCTCCCCATCGGAGTCACTGCTATTATTTGTGTGACCAAAGGAATACCAACTATTAATTTTATTTGTCATAAAGTTAGGTTGACAAGAATAAAATTAATGGGTAAAATCTCCTCTTATAAATGTTTGAATTTGTATATGTCCACACTATCGTGGCATACAAAATTCACGATGTTTTGAGGTGTTGGTGAATTTAAATAATATTGTTTGAGGACTCAATATTATTCTAAATTCTAAAGTTTTGACCAAAACTTATTTTGTGATTCTTAGGATGACTTTCAACCCATTGGCTATTATTCTGAAAGAGAACAAACTTACTGGTCCCAATTACATAGATTGTAAAAGAAATCTGAACATTGTCCTAACTGTTGAAGGCTATAAGTTTATACTTTGGAGGTCTGCCCTAATGTGCCTAATAGTGATTCTAGTGAAGAGGAGATTGAGTATCATAAGAAATGGGTCAAGGCAGATGAGATGGTGCGGTGTTATATTTTGACTTCAATGTCAAATGTGCTGCAATATCAGCATCAGGCCATGCCCACTACCTATGACATGATGTACAATCTCAAGGAACTCTTCGGACATCAGAATTGGGCTGCTAGGCAAGAGGCTATGAGAAGCTTAATGATAGTCACCATGTCAGAGGGGGCACTCGTAAGGGATCATATCCTCAAAATGATGGCTTACTTGAACGAAATACAAATCCTTGGAGCTGAAATCGATGGGGAAATCCAAGTCGATATTATTCTCCAAATGCTACCCAAAAGTTTTGAGCAGTTCCGCCTGAACTACAATATGAATAAAAGGATTTATTCATTGGCGGAACTACTGACAGAACTTCAGGCAGCAGAAGAGCTATTTCGTCATAATTCTCAAATCTACTTTACTCAAAATGCTTCTACTTCTAAGTCGAAAGGCAAGAAGAAGAAGAAGAAACAAGCTGGCTCGGCAAAGAAAGTGAATCGATCTCTAGGTACTGGACTAAAAGCTGGAGTGAAGAAGCCGAAGGGCAAGTGCTTCATTTGTAAGCAGTCTGGACATTAGAAGGTGGACTGTCCTCGTAGGAAAGAGAACAATAAAGGTATATCTTATTCTCTAGTAGTTGAAACATATTTAGCGGTGTTATCTACTAGTACCTGGTGTGTAGATACAGGAGCCACTGATCATGTCTACAATTCATTGCAGGGGTTCCAGGAAACCCGACGACTATATGAGGGAGAGATAACCGTCTACATGGGCAATGCTACGAAAGTGGTGGCTGTTGCAGTGGGAGATGTTTACTTATCATTTGATAGGAATAGAACTTTGATTTTGAGAAATTATCTTTATGTACCAAGTTTTAGAAAAAATTTAATTTCTAAACTATTTTTGGATGGATATACAGTTTCTTTTGATGACAAGGTGGTTATCAAGAAAAATAGGGTAGTTATCTGTTCTAGTACATTAGTTGGCAATTTGTATACTCAAAATCCAATAACTCCAACAAAGCAACAAATGGAAATTAATAATACATCCTCTAATTCTAATAAGAGAAAGGAACCTTCAAATATGAACAAACATATCTTTGGCATCTAAGACTTGGTCATATTAACTTGAGTATGATTCAAAGGCTAATAGCCGATGAACTCTTGGGTTCATTAGTGTTGGAAAACTTTCCAACCTGTGAATCTTGCTTGGAAGGAAAAATGACTAAGAGACCTTTTTAGGCCAAGGGGTATAGAGCAAAAGATGTGTTGAAATTGGTTCATTCTGATTTGTGTGGACATATGACTATCCAGGCGAGAGGTGATTTCGAATATTTTGTCTCATTTATAGATGATTATTCGAGATATGGGTATATTTACTTAATGCGCGGGAAGTCTGAGTGCTTTGATAAGTTCAAAGAGTACAAGACTGATGTGGAGAAACGTCATGGTAAAAGTATCAAGACACTACGGTCTGATCGTGGTGGCGAGTACCTCTCAGGAGAGTTTAGGAATTACTTATCAGAGGTTGGGATTCAATCCCAATTGTCTGCACCTGGTACACCTCAACAGAATGGTGTGGCAGAATGAAGGAATATAACTCTTATGGAAATGGTTAGATTGATGGTGAGTTATTCAGAATTACCAAATTCATTCTAGGGATATGCTTTAGAAACGGCAGTGTACATTCTGAATTTGGTACCTTCTAAATCAGTATCCTCTACTCCCACGGAATTGTGGAATGGGCGTAAGCCTAGTCTGAGTCATGTCCGGATTTGGGGTAGTCTAGCACATGTGCTAAGGGGAGATGCTGATAAGTTGGAATCTCGTACAGAAGTTCAGTTGGTTATAGGTTATCCTAAAAGAATGAAAGGTGGTTTGTTTTATAGTCCTAAAGATCAGAAGGTCATTGTTAGCACTAATGGCCGATTTTTAGAAGAGGACTATGTAATAAACCACAAGCCCATGAGTAAACTTGTTCTAGAAGAAATGAGAGAGGGCACATCTACTTTAGTACCAACAGTGCAAGATGAAATATCACAAGAAACTGCAACATGTATCACAAATGATACACAACTACAGACGGTGCCTCGTCGTAGTGGGAGGGTTGTGAGGCAACCTGAAAGATTCATGTTTTTGGGAGAGTCTTCGGACTTGATCTCAAGTAAACATGAACCTGATCCCTGAACATATGACGAAGCACTCCAAGATAAAGATGCAACATCTTGGCAAAGTGCAATGAATTCAGAAATAGAATATATGTATTCTAACAAAGTCTGGGAGCTAGTAGAACCATCAAATGGTGTAAAAGCTATTGGATGTAAATGGATCTACAAAAGAAAAAGAGGGACGGACGAGAAGGTGGAAACCTTCAAAGCAAGGCTTGTTGCGAAGGGGTATACTCAGAAAGAGGGAATCAATTATGAGGAAACTTATTTGCCAGTAGCTATGCTTAATTCTATCCGGATACTCTTAGCTATTGCTGCTCATATGGATTATAAGGTTTGGCAAATGGATGTCAAGACAGTTTTCCTTAACGGAAGTCTTAAAGAAAATATTCATATGAAGCAACCAGAGGGGTTTATTGCAAAGGGCAAAGAGCATCTTGTATGTAAGCTCAATCGGTCTATTTATGGACTGGAGCAAGCTTCAAGATCTTGGAACATCCGGTTTAATGAAGTAATCCAGTCTTATGGATTTATTCAGTGTCCGGATGAGTCTTGTGTATACAAGAAGTGTGATGGAAACGTGGTGGTATTTCTTGTACTATACGTAGATGACATTTTGTTAGTTGACAACAATATCAAAGTATTGTCAGAAGTAAGGGTATGGTTGTCCAAGCAATTCGATATGAAGGACTTGGGAGAATGCGCGCATATTCTAGGGATTAATGTAATAAGGGATCGCATGAAAAGAATGTTGTCCTTATCCCTAACTTCATATATCGATACTATCCTAGCTCGTTTTAACATGCAAGACTCCAAGAAAGGATTTCTACCTTCTCGGCATGGAGTATCTTTATCTAAAGAGATGTCTCCTAAGACATCAAAAGAGATAGAGGAAATGAAGGCAGTTCCTTATGCTTCAGCTGTAGGAAACCTAATGTATGCAATGTTATGCACGAGACCGGATATCTGTTTTACCGTAGGCATGGTTAGCAGATATCAAAGTAATCCAGGATATGGACATTGGACTGCCATAAAGCATATATATTAAAGTACCTGAGAAGGACTAGAGATTATATGATGATTTACCAAGTAGATGATTTGCTCCATGTGGGTTACACAGATTCTGACTTCCAATCAGATAGGGACAATAGTAAGTCTACCTCAGGTTATGTGTTTACTTTAGGAGGTGGAGCCATAGCATGGAGGAGTGTTAAGTAGAAATGTGTTTCAGACTCAACCATGGAAGCTGAGTATGTGACAGCCTCCGAGGCAGCCAAAGAAGTTGTATGGCTCAGGAACATTTTTGATGGACTTAGATGTGATTCCTGGTTTGCCCAAAATCATCACAATTTATTATGATAATAGTGGTGCAGTAGCAAACTCGAAGGAACCACGAGCTCATAAGGCGAGTAAATACATTGAGCGCAAGTACCACCTGATACGAGACATCGTAAAGTGAGGAGAAGTTATTGTCGTCAAGATTGCATCAGCAGATAACCTAGCAAATCCTTTCACTAAGGCCCTTCCGGCGAAAGCTTTTGATCGACATGTTGAGGGGATGGGAACCAGATGTATGGCAGCGTTAATGGCAGCATAGTCTTTTAGTATAAGTGGGAGATTGTTAGAGTGTATACTAAAAGTCTAGCTTTTTATATAAACATTTATTTTGAAATAAGAATCACATTGGTCAAATGTCTACATTTATGCTAAGTGTAGTTGTCGATTTAATTTATATTGTAGATAACATGGTGTGAGGAGACACACAGAAGTTCATGTTATCAGTTTCTTATAAATTATAAATAGTAGCTTACAACCAAGATGGAATGGGACAAACCATTGGAGTGGTTGTAGTGTAATTTGATATTAGTTTATCTTGACTATAAAATTACACTAGTATACTATGAGTGTATTGAGCAGGACCATTTGAGGTAGTTTCTTTTTATACTGACTACATAAAAGAACAAAAGCTCTGTTATTATGGAAGTGCGTACTCTTAATCGTGATATAATAACAAACACGTATACTTAATATTTATTTCTTAAATTTATCAAAGGGTGTGATTTAGTTCGTTAAATCAATAGGCCCGATAAGTTGGGAAATAATATTATTTATATGGTGTGTTGATTATAGAATGAAATTGTGTCCTAGTAATCTAAGTTGATGATGTCCCCTTGAGGAGCTCATAAGGATTATCATGTAAACCCTGCAGGTGGACTTAGTCCGATATGATAATAAGGTTGAGTGGTACTTCTCTTGGAGCTAGATATTAATTAAGTGAGTTGTCAGTAACTCATTTAATTAGTGAGCATTCAATATCTTAAACACAGGGAGACTAATGCACTCATGATAAGAAGGAGCTCATATTGTAATATGGGATTGGCGTGGTAGTGTAATAATAACTCTTTAGTGGTATGTGTTATTATTGATGAACTTGAGTTGGGTGTTCGGGGCGAACACGGGAAGCTCAAGCTCATCGGGAGACCAAAACCAATTCCTTCTCTCGGTCCCTTTTGTAGCCTCTAATATATAAAGCCTTATATCCACTTAGAGCCAAGCTTCTTACCCATCTTATGGTGGTCGGCCAGGCCAAGCTTGGAGCCCAAGCTAGGGCCGGCCAAGCCAAAGATTGGAGCCAAGTTTATGGTCGGCCAAGCTTGGAGCCCAAGCAAGGTGGCCAGCCACATTAAAATAGAAGGATATTTTAAATTTTAAAATCTTTCCTTTTGTGGAAGCCATGGTTTTAAAAAAAAGTTTTTAAATTTTAAAATCTTTCCTTTTATAGCTTTCTACAAAGGATTAAGAGAAAAGTTTGATATTTTTCCTTATTTGTAGTTAAAAGAAAGATTTTAATTTTTGATAAAACTTTTCTTTTTTGTAAACATCCACATGTTTTTAAAAGAGAGATTTTAATTAAAATTTTCCTTTTATAACTTAAAAGGGATTTAAAAAAGATTTTTTTTTAAAGATTTCTTATCGGAAACAATTAAGAAAGTTTTAATTTTGTATTTAAAACTTTCCTTATTTGGAGCACAAGTATATGGTCGGCCATGACAAGCATTAAAGGAAGTTTTAATTTTTTGTTTTAAAACTTTCCTTTTTAGTCATTGGCAAGGAATATAAGGAAGTTTTAATTATGTTTAAAACTTCATTTTTTTGCCAAGACCAAGGATTATAAAATAGATGGAGGAGTGTCTCATGAGATAACACATCTTCTATTCCTCTATTCCAATCCCTTGGTAGTCGACCCTTGTCCTTTTCTCTTCTCCTTTTATTTTCTCTTTTGGTGGCCGGCGGCATCTAGTGTGGTGATCTCTTGGTGGCCGGTTCCTTGAAGGAGAAGAAGAAGAGAAGGAAGCTCTCTTGTCTAGCATCCCTTGGAGGTTAGTTGGTGGTCGGATCTTGGAAGCAAAGGAAGAAGCTTGGGTGGATTTCATCTTGGAAGATCGTCGCCCACACGATGTCCAAGAGAAGGAGGGGAATACAACATAAGATCAAGAGGTCTATAAGCTACAAAAGGTATAACTAGTTATTAGTTTCCGCATCATAACTAGTTCATCTTTTGTATAGATCTTGCAAAACCAAACACAAGAGTTATCGATTTTAAGTTATCATTTTTGTTATCGATTTTATTTTTCGATTTCATGTTTCGATAATGTGTTTCTATTGAGGTCTCTACAGTTAAACCTAGTTTACTGTAAGAAGTTAAATATCCGATTTCTTTGTGAGGTTTTGTCTAGGAAGTGGTGGATGATCTCATACCCAAGAAGGCTTAGTGTCTCACCATGTTTAACCTATAAGTCAATCTTTGAAATAGATATTTGATAACTTCTATAATATGGTTTAACTTAGGAAGATTACATCGGTTAAACTTAGAGTAAAAATGTTAAGTATCGTTTCCAATCCAAGTTTAACTTCTGAAGGATAATTTGGATTAATAATATTAAGCATCGTTTGCAATCCAAATTTAGCTTCAGTGGCCGGCCCTTGTCCTTTTCTCTTCTCCTTTTGCTTTCTCTCTTGGTGGCCGACGGCATCTAGTGTCGTTCTCTCTTGGTGGCCGGTTCCTTGAAGGAGAAGAAGAAGAGAAGGAAGCTCTCTTGTCTAGCATCCCTTGGAGGTTAGTTGGTGGTTGGATCTTGGAAGCAAAGGAAGAAGCTTGGGTGGATTTCATCTTGGAAGATCGTCGCCCACACGACGTCCAAGAGAAGGAGGGGAATACAACAGAAGATCAAGAAGTCTATAAGCTACAAAAGGTATAACTAGTTATTAGTTTCCGCATCATAACTAGTTCATTTTTTGTATAGATCTTGCAAAACCAAACACAAGAGGTTATTGGTTTTAAGTTATCGTTTTTGTTATCGATTTTATTTTTCGATTTCATGTTTCGATAATGTGCTTCTATTGAGGTCTCTGTAGTTAAACCTAGTTTACTGTAAGAAGTTAAATATCTGATTTCTTTGTGAGGTTTTGTCTAGGAAGTGGTGGATGATCTCATACCCAAGAAGACCTAGTGCCTCGCCATGTTTAACCTGGAAGCCGATCTTTGAAATAGATATTTGATAACTTCTGTAATATGGTTTAACTTAGGAAGATCATATCGGTTAAACTTGGAGCAAAAATGTTAAGTATCGTTTCCAATCCAAGTTTAATTTCTGAATGATAATTTGGATTAATAATATTAAGTATCGTTTGCAATTCAAATTTAACTTTAGTAGAGCACATGGGTAGTTAGGATAATTATATTATTATAAAAAAATTTGTACAGAGGAACTAGGATGATATTCCGAGTAACAATCAACACCAAGATAGTCCTACTCCATATTTTAACTGTCACATCTCCTTAACTTTTGACTATCATCCTCTCTTGATTTTTGACTATCATATTTTCTTGACTTACGATCGGATCCTATCATTAAGTATCGTATTACTTAATAATTTAGTTGAGTCTAAATATTTCCCCTGTATTTTTCACCATCCAAATCGGATATCAAATTTTTCATTAAATTCAGATAAAATTATCATATAGGGTACGATCCTCTCCTCATCACTAAACAAGGAAATGGACATGCGTGCATGATTGTTGAATAGCTGTCTCCCTGCAGGGCCAGTGAGCTGGCACATTAAAGGACAAGCGGATACGCATCGCCAAGTTTTTTAAAGATATCTTTCTGTATATATATATATAATTGATCTGAAGTTGCCGGCATTTCTTACGGCTTACTGATCTTTTTAGATACGTAGGAGTTTTTAAATATTAAATATAAAAATAATATCCACAAATACAATTTTTCCAAATATTAAAATCAAGCATTTAAAAAAAACATTTGTTCGACCGAAGCCCGAATATCTGAATTATAAAATATATATTGTTAAAAGAGTAAACTCAAGGACGATTAAATTGAGTCTCACGGCCCTTCAATTTACCTCCTCGCCGTCTATAAATAGAAGCGATCGAGTTGCAGATCTGGATCAAGCAACCTTCACTCGATTGACTGATTAGCATGGCTGGCCTTGTCATCCTTTCCGCTTTTCTCCTCGGCTTCCTCCTGCCTTCCTCCATGGCCGACAACGTTCTCTACTCTGGCGACACGCTGTCAAGCGGCCAGTCCCTCACCCAAGGCAGTTACAGCCTCACCATGCAGTCCGACTGCAACCTCGTGCTCTACGACTACGGCCGGGCGGTCTGGTCCTCCGGCACCTACAACCGCGGCTACAACTGCGTCCTCCGCATGCAGAACGACGGCAACCTCGTTATCTACAGCAACAACAACGCCATTTGGGCGAGCAACACCGGCGGACAGCAAGGCTACTTCGTTCTCATCCTACAGCGCGACCGCAACGTCGTCATCTACGGCTGCCCCAGCTGGGCCACCGGCACCAACGCCGCCAACTCCAAAGGCGTCGTGGTCGTCGAGCACGGCCGGAACGACACTTCCGCCGCCATGGTGGTGGTCGTGCCGGAGGCTGACGAGCCCCAGAACCGGAAGATCGCCATGGTGATCAATAATTAACTGATCGGCTCCACAACGAGCCACTGATCACTTTTATGTTGAACAAATAAAACGAGTGAGAAGCGAGGCCGCATAAATAATTAGCTACTTCGCTAGCTACACAACCGCGCTAGCCGCCTTCTCCTTGTTTTGCACTCTTAATTTGGTGTGAATTGATGAGCTTATGTAGCTCCTTTTCCGTTATGCATCGATCGATGTAAAATAAAACCTTGAGCAGTGTTCGAAGAACTAGCTACAGCACCATCGGGAAAGCAATCGGCACCGAGCTCGACGATCTTGTTCAATCAGAACCTCAATAATAGAATATAACTATAAAGATCATATTAAAAAAAAAAAAAGGAAAAGGGAGCTTTTAAGTACTAAATCTGTAACAACCCTCCCTCCTCTTTAAAACAGAGGAAGAGAGGTGGAGCCTACATTGTTAACAGCAGCATGATCTATCTACATGACCGAGGAGAAGCTATATAGTGAAGAGGTAAATAGAATAACTATGAAGCATGAAATTATAGAAGAAAAGAAAATTAGGAAAGAAAGGCTGAGTGGATAAGATAAAATTGATGGGACAAAACTAAGATTAAATAATACAATTGTTGATTACTTTAGTTTGTCTATAAAAGAACCATCTATAAATAGACTCCGTCAACTGACAGTAATAAATAAAGAAAATATTATAAAACTTCATTAATTGAGAGAGTAATAAATTAAAGGAATAATTAATAAATTTTAATTTTATTTTAGTGTAATCATATTAAATGATTCTCTTTTACACCCCTCCCATTACGATAAATTTAACAGGAGATCTTTGACATTGAGTTTACTTGCTAGCTTGTTGAAACATTATTTAAATAATAACTTAGTAAAGATATCACTAATTTGATCCTCTGTAGAAATATAAGAAACTGATAATTATTGAGTCGCTATAACAAAATGAAAATCAATTTCCATATATTTTATATGAACATGAAAGATTGAATTTGTTATGAGATATGTTGCTCCAATATTTTCACACTAAATTTTTAGTATAATATTTGATGCAAGATGAAGTTCAGAGAGAAATGATTGATACCAAATAATTTCAGACATTGTATTTGCTATAGCTATATATTCTACCTCAGTGTTTAAACAAGATACCTTAGGTTGCTTTTTCGAATTCCATGAGATAAGGTTTCATCTAAGAAATATTACATATACACTAGTAGAGCATCTGTCTTCAGGAGAACTTGCCCAATCTACATCACTATAGATATGTAATCTCGAGATAATTGGCGATATAAAAGAAGACCGTGCAGAATAATACCCTTGAGATAGCGAAGTGATCCGGTGATAAGGACAGGAGACCCTTGTCGGCAGGGGGTCAACGGCACGTGGAGGTCAAAGGTCAAGATAGTCAACTCGGAGACCGGCCGACCGGGAGCAGGCCTACCGACAGGGCCCCGCAGGCCGGTCGGCCGTGTATCCTCCGAACCGAATGAAAGACAACCCGACTAGGGGTCGGGTTTCTGATGCTCAAAGGTAAAATGGTTTCAAGGGTCGAGCGGGATGTCCGTTCTGCCGGTGCACAAGACAGCACAGGCAGGAGCAGTCTCATCCGAGCATATGACTGATACGGGAGTAATATGCCTGCCGAGCGGCTGATCCGCTCAGCCCCGGAACAGACAAGGAATGCAAGAGGACAAAGGAGACAGGATAACATCATCCTCGAGACACCTGCCGCCGACAAGTAGCAGAGTTGGCGGCCGAGCCGTACATAGAATCATACGGTGGAAGCTTCCACCGTCACATCCGGGATATGCTCGAACGATTGCGGAATGGAGCCAGAGGTACTTTTCTAACACAGGCTTGTTAAGGTATGTTTGGGGAAAAGTGCACACATCGGGAAACGTGCCCGCGCTTCCCCGGGGTCCTATATAAAGATCCCAGACGTCATCAAAGGTATGGATGCATCTCTACTGTAGCCTCGTTGCTCTGCCTCTCTCGTTGCCTGACTTGAGCGTCGGAGGGCCGTCGCCTGGAAACCCCTCCCGGATCGGCTTCCTTGCAGGTTCGTCGGAGGGCTACACCACCAGTCGGAGATAGCGGAGCGTGCCACGTCCCCAACGTCCGTCGACTCAGCGCTCGGACAGGATCAAATTGGCGTCGTCTGTGGGAACGCACCTGAATTCGAGCCAAGAAGATGGAAGAAGCTGGACGTCAACTCCTGGTAACGCTCTCTCCCGAGGAGCTCGAAGCACTCGTCCAAGCGCGAGCCGCAAAAATCGTGGAGCAGCAACAAAAAGCTCAGGCTGAGCGGGCAGCACAGCAGGCAACATCAGCCTCAGGGGGTCGAGCACCACCCGAAGACAGGCAGGAGCAGCTCTCAATATGGGGGCAAAACAAGAGGCCGACCGGCACACAGATGGGGGCGCCGCCCACCCCGATACCCTTTCATCGGGCACTGTTCCAGACGCCCTCGGAGGTGGCGCAAGCTAATCAAGACAAGGGGTCCTCATCAGACGAGGCACCCATCCGGGACGTCAGAAAAGGAAAGGCACCCCGCTCGGACATGTCGCCCGAGCGGACCAGCCAGCAGTTTTCAGATGCCATTCTTCGCGATCCACTGCCGAGGCATTATGTGCCCCCTGACAGTACCGCCACTCTGCATCAGTACACAGATGGTGTAAAATGCCGAGTGTTCCTCACAACGCTTTCGGGATCGGCTCATCGGTGGTTCCGAAGACTGCCGGACGGCTCAATCACTAGTTTCAAGGAATTTCGAACGGCGTTCCTCCATCATTTTGCTAGCAGTAGGCGCCACCAGAATACCAGCGTCAGCTTGTTTGCCGCCAAGCAAGGCACGAGGGAGCCGCTCCGAGCGTACATTCAACGCTTCAACCAGGTGGCCATGGACATTCCAACGGTCACCTCGGAAACGATGGTGAACGCGTTCACGCAAGGGCTCGTGGACGGTGACTTCTTCCGATCACTCATCCGGAAGCCGCCTCGGGACTACGACCACATGTTGCATAAAGCCAACGAATACATCAACGTGGAGGAGGCCCAGGCAGCAAGAAGGAAAGAAGCCCAGAGCGACCAACCAGCTCCCGCCGAGCAGAAGCAACCCATCAGTCACCAGCCACCCAGAGGACCGCGGGCCGATGTCGCCCATCCTCATCAGCAAACTCTGCCGCACGCCGTCCAACAAGTCGCGGCTGATCGGCCCAAGCACAAGGGGAAGGTATGGACCCCAATGTTTTGTTCACTCCATCAATCGGCTACTCACAATACCCGCGACTGTCGGAGCCTCCCCCCCATCGCTCACCCCGCACCAAGGAGTTACCGCCGCCGATCGCCTTCACCAGATCGGCAACATCGACAACGGAGCCCCATGTAAAAGACAGAAAGGCGATCCCCTGAGCGGCAGCACCGTCAGCAACACGGAGCCCACCACCGAGCGTCAAATGAACGACCATGACATTCCTCTCGGGAGGAGGAGAACAGGGGCAATGCATCTTGGGGAGAGATCAACATCATCACCGGTGGTCCGACCGGCGGAGATTCGAATAGAGCCAGAAAGGCGCATGCAAGGCAGCTGAGGATCCACGCGGTCGGCTGCAGCCTGGAAAGGGCGAGCGGACCCGAGATCAGCTTCGGGCCTAGAGACCTTCAAGGAGTTGAAGTCCCTCACGATGACGCCCTGATCATCCGAGCGGTAATAGCCAATTATACTATTCATCACATTTTCATTGACTCAGGCAGCTCGATCAACATAATCTTCAAGAAGGCCTTCGACCAACTACAAATTGACCGAGCCGAACTACTACCAATGACGACCCCCCTCTATGGATTCACGTGGAACGAAGTCTTGCCGGTCGGCCAAGTCCGGCTGGCTATCTCGTTGGGCGAGGAGCCGCTCAGAAGGACAAGGACCACCACCTTCATCGTGGTGGATGCTCCTTCTACATAAAACGTCATCCTGGGGCGACCGGCTCTCAACGAGTTCCGGGCAGTCGTCTCTACCTTCTACCAGAAGATTAAATTCCCGATGGAGGATCAAGTAGGGGAGGTACGAGGAGACCAGCTGGCCGCACGGAGATGCTACGTGGAGATGGTCCGAGCCGAAGCCAAGTCCGCTCGGAAAGTGCCGCAGGTCGAGGTACATGCTATTACTGAAAAGCCACATTCTTTAGTTTATGAAGAAAAAGAGGAGGTGCAGATTGATCCATCCCGACCGGAGGCCACCACCTTCATAGCATCCGATCTGGAGGAGAGGCAGAAGGAAAAGGTGATCAAATACCTCCAGCGGAACTGCGACGTCTTCGCCTGGTCGACCCATGAGCTGCCGGGGGTTTCGCCAAGTATAGCGCAACATGAACTTCATGTCCAGCCAGACGCTCGTCCGGTGAAGCAAAGGAAGAGGGACTTCAACGCAGAGCAGAATGTGATAATCCGGGCGGAGATAGAAAAGCTTCTGGAGGCCGGTCACATAAGGGAAGTACAATTCCCGAGTTGGCTTGCAAACGTGGTCCTGGTTTCCAAGCCGGACAACAAGTGGAGAGTCTGCATCGACTTCCGGGACTTGAACAAGGCGTGCCCGAAGGACTTCTACCCTCTTCCCCGGATCGATCAGCTAGTGGACTCCACGGCCGGGTGCGAGCTGATATGCATGTTGGATGCATACCAAGGCTACCATCAAGTGCCGCTCGCCCGAGAAGACCAAAAGAAGGTCAGCTTCGTCACGGCGGACGGTACTTATTGCTACAATGTAATGCCGTTCGGATTGAAGAACGCGGGAGCCACCTACTAGCGTCTGATGAACAAGGTCTTCAGAGAGCAGATCAGACGCAATTTGGAAGTGTACGTAGACGACATACTTATCAAGTCCTTCCGGGCGGCCGATCTCTACGCGGACATGGATGAGACCTTCCAAACATTGAGGAGGTATGGCGTTAAACTTAACCCTCAGAAGTGTCTATTCGGAGCAAGAGGCGGGTGCTTCTTGGGTTACATTGTGACCGAGCGGGGCATAGAGGCGAACCCCAGCAAGATAAAGGCGCTGCAGGACACGCCGCCTCCCAGAAATCTCCGAGAAGTGCAGCGTCTCACCGGTCGGATAACGACGCTGTCAAGGTTCATCTCTAAGACCGCCGACCGGAGCTTGTCATTTTTCAAGATACTCCGTAAAGCCACCAAGTTTCAATGGGATGAGGAGTGCGATCGGGCGTTCGAGGAATTAAAGACTTACCTGAATTCTTTACCCATGCTGGCAAAACCAGCCGTAGGTGAGCCGCTTCGCATTTATTTATCATCAACTGAGCATGCTGTGGGCTCAGCATTAGTGAAGCCGAGTGGCGAGGAGCAGCCAGTGTACTTTTTAAGCCATATCTTAAAGGATGCTGAGTCTCGCTACACTGGTCTCGAGAAGTTGGCTTTCGCCTTGGTTCTTGCAGTTCGGAGGTTGCACCCTTACTTTATGGCGCACACAATTATTGTGATGACGAACAGCCCGCTAGCGAGGGTACTTCTGAACCCTGAAGCATCCGGACGGCTTATCAAGTGGACGACGGAGTTAAGCGAATTTGATATCCAATACTAACCCCGCTCGGCGATCAAAGCACAATCCTTGGCAGATTTCATAACCGAGGTACAAAAGCCTGAGCCCGAAGCTACATAGAAAATATATGTGGACGGATCGTCCACTCGGCTCGGGAGCGGAATGGGGATAGTGCTACTTTCGTCTCAGGGAGAGCGGATGCATCTATCCATCCGGTTGGACTATCGGGCAACAAAAATGAGGCAGAATACGAAGCCCTCATAGCCGGATTGCAAGCCGCACGGCATGTTGGAGCCAGTCGGGTCGTGATCCACTCGGATTCACAGCTTGCCGCTCAGCAAATCATGGGCGCTTTTGAAATAAACAATGCCAGACTCAGATTGTACGCAGAGCCCTTTGAAAAACTCAAGGCCGGCTTCACCGAGGTAGTAGTCCAGAAGATACCCCGAGCGGAAAACCATGCGACAGATGAGTTAGCCAAACTCGCGAGCTCAATATCGCTGGTCGTCATCCAGCCACCCATCGAGCAAGTATGTTTGGTAGCACACGTGGACCAGATGGACGACCTCACATTCCCAAGCGATTGGAGGGCAGCCATCATGGAGTTTCTGCGCTCAGGGGCCTCACCGTCCGATCGGGATGAAGCCCAGCTACTAAGGAGAAGAGTCGGTCGGTTCACTCTCATCGGAGATCAACTTTATAAGAAGGCTTTCTTCCCACCACTGCTAAAATGCGTCAGCTCAGAAGATGCAGAGTACATTCTCAAGGAGGTACACCAAGGATCTTGCGGAGGTCTTCCGGGCGGCCGATCTTTGGCTAGGAAGATCCTGCTGGCCGGATACTTCTGGCCGACGCTACATGAGGACGCCGCTCGGACCGTCGCAACGTGTCTCTCCTGTCAGAAGTACCATAATTTCTCGCATAAGCCGACGAAGGAAATGAAAGTGTCCGACGTGTCTTGCCCGTTCGACCAGTGGGGCATGTGTTGGGTTTTTCGGGCCGCGAAAACCGCGTTTTCGCGTCGCGGAAACCCCGAATCACCCTAGCCAACGGATCTCGTGCGAAGAAAAGATTTCAAAACAAAATTACAAGTACGAGTTTCTACTTAGATCTACTCCTAGATCTACATGAAAAGAGTTATACCTTCGGTGCGTGCCCTTTGCGTATCCCGCTCTTTCAAAATGTCGGATCTCAAGAGTATCAAGATAGATACTCCTCTAGAAGTATCCACACGGGCTCGTAGGTGGAGAAAAACACACAAAGAGGTGTGCTAGCACCTATGTGTGGTTCGGCCAAGTTGAGGAGGAGAGGGAGAGGAAGAGAGCTCCAAGAGGAAGAAGAAGGAATAATGCACTTGAATGAGGAAAATCAATACCATTCCCATTCAAAAGTGGCCGGACACTTTTAAAGTGTAACTCCCAAAAATTGCATTAAGTGCAATTAATGTGAAGCTATTAAAGAAAATGGCTTTGTAACTTCCATGAGGTGGCACCCATGATGATGTGGAGTAACATCATTGGTCCACATCAATGCCAACTCACCAATGAGGTGGCATAAAGTCAAGTCATACTTGACTTTTTATCTTCCTCTCAAGTCAAGTCAAACTTGACCAAATCTCTTTCATGGTTGATCTAATCTAACCATTTGATTCAAGCCTACTTAATATAATGAATCTAATTCATTAAATTAAGTTAATTTAATGAGTCATAATCTAAATTAGACTCATTGAATACATGAATCCACTTGAGTCCAACTCAAGTTAGCCCAATTAGGATTACTCTTAATCCAATTTGATTCATCAAATGAATTTAATCCTCTTGGTTCATCATATGAACCTAATCTCCATCTAATTGTCCTTAGTGTGTGACCCTATAGGTTCTTGTAACGTTGGCAATGTCCTAAACCCATTTAGGAGCATAAGTAATGAGCGGTATCTAGCAACACATCATTACTACCCAAGTTACAAGAATGTTGAGATCCAACATCACCTTGTGACTACTAATTGTGACTCCTCACAATATATGACAAGTGTCCTTCTATCCTAGACATCTAGATTGATCAATATGAGGCATAGACCGTGTCATCCTCTAATCAATCTAAATCTTGAACTCCAAGTAGACTCACTCAATCAAATGAGCTCAATATCATATATTGACTCATTTGGGCATGGTCATGCACTTCGTGGTTTCACTCTATCAAGAATATCGATGTCGCTCCCGTCATATAGGAGGGATAGATCCCATCTACATCACTCACATCCCTCTGCATAATTCGTTACATACCCAGTAATCGCCTTTATAGTCCACCCAGTTACGGGTGACGTTTGACGAAACCAAAGTACATAACTCCTTATGTAGGGATCCATGGTGACTTCAGGTCTAAGGACTAGTAGTCATACTAATAGCCACATGAGAAAGTATATGACACTCATATAACGATCCATGATATTTTCTCATGGCGGGTCATTCAGTATACATTCTCCAATGCATACCCATGTGTCAACTTGATATCTCTATATCCATGACTTGTGAAATCAAGTCATCGAGTTGACCTACATGCTAGTCTTATTACATTAACATTGTCCTTGAATGTTAATACTCGACTAGGAATGATTAAGAGTAGTGTTCCCTATATCATCTCACTATCGGTTCAACTAACTGATTGATATAGATGAGAACCGTCTACTCAAGGATGTTATTATACTTAGTTTATTTGTCACCAATACAAGTAAGTATAATAACCAAAAACCAAATGTCTTTATTTATATAGAATATGATACAACAAGTCCAAAATACAATCATCAAACGATTGGCTCTAGGGCTCTAGCTAACAATCTCCCACTAGCACTAGTGCCAATCAGTGTAGGCTCTAAGCCCCAATGACCAAGTGTGACCATCATGCTTCCTCTGTGCCAAAGTCTTGGTCAAGGGATCTGCGATGTTAGCCTCTGTAGGTACTCTGCAAATCTTCACATCTCCTCTCTCGATGATCTCTCGAATGAGATGGAAGCGCCGTAGTATATGTTTGGTCCGTTGGTGTGAGCGAGGTTCCTTCGCCTATGCTATAGCTCCATTGTTGTCACAATAGAGCTCAATGGGGTCAGCAATGCTAGGAACCACCCCATGTTCAGTGATGAACTTACGGATCCAAATTGCCTCCTTTGCTGCCTCTGATGCAGCAATGTACTCGGCTTCTGTCGTCGTATCCTGCTTCGAACTCTTCCAGGTGACAGACCACCATTAATGCAAAATACGAACCTCGATTGCGATCTATAGTCATCCCGGTCGTCTGGAAGCTAGCATCACCGTAACCCTTTACTAGCTCATCATCGCCTCCATATATCAAGAAAATTCTTTAGTCCTTCTTAAGTACTTAAGAATATTCTTGATCGCTATCTAGTGACTTTCACCGGATCTAACTGGTATCCTCAAAGCATACGAGACATCAGGTCGAGTACATAGCATGGCGTACATGATCGATCCTATGGCTGAGGCATAAGGGATCTGATCCATGCGGTCTCTCTCCTCTCTAGAAGAGGGGCCTTGAGTCTTCGAAAGACTCACGCCATGTAACATTGGCAGAAATCCCTTCTTGGAGTTCTGCATGGCAAACCGTAGGAGTACCTTGTCAATGTATGTACTCTGACTTAGGCCAAGCAATCTCTTAGATCTATCTCTATAGATCTGTATCCCTAGAATGTGGGATGCCTCACCTAAGTCCTTCATTGAGAAGCAACTCCCTAGCCAGGTCTTGACAGACTGAAGTATAGGGATGTCCTTCCCAATGAGTAGTATGTCATCCACATACAATATGAGGAAGACAACTATATCCCCTACAACCTTCTTGTAGACACAAGGCTCATCTTCGTTCTTGATGAAACCAAACTGTTTGATTGCATCATCGAATCGAAGATTCCTGCTCCGAGAAGCTTGCTTTAGTCCATAAATGGACCTATGCTGCTCTGCTAGTATGTTGTGGATCTACAAAACCCTCGTGTTGTGTCATGTACACATCCTCAGTAGGTTTCCATTCGAAACGTTTTGACATCCATCTGTCATATCTCATAGTCATGGTAAGTAATAGCAAGCATGATCCGAATGGACTTAAAGATCGCTACTCGAGAAAAGGTTTCATCATAGTCAATACCATGAATCGCTTGAAACCTTTAGCTACCAAGCGACCCTTATAGATAAGTCCATAAATGTCTTTCTCTTAAAGACCCACTTACACCCAATGGATTTTACCCCTTCGTGGATCAACCAAAGTCCATACTTGGTTTGTGTACATGGATTCCATTTCGATCTCATGGCTTTAGCCATTTATCGAATCTGGTCTCATCACCTTCCCGATAGGTGGTAGGCTCATCCTCTATGAGCATAACGTCATCATGGTCGACAAGATAAATGAGTATCTCTCAGCCTGACGCGCACCCTATCAGACCTGCGAAGAGGTATGTCTACTTGAACTGGTTGTTGTTCCTCAACTCCTTGTGGAACAACATCATCCACAACACTTTGTGGTTCCAGTTCAATTTCCATCGAGGCATCAGTGCTATTGTTTGCATCTTGAACTTCTTCAAGATCGAACACGCTCCCACTAGTCTTTCTAGAAACAAAGTCCCTTTCTAGAAAGACCCCAATCTTTGCCACAACTACCTTGTGCTGACTGGGAATGTAGAAGTAATATCCCTTAGTTTCCTTGGGATATCCAATGAAAAAGCACTTGTCGGATTTGGGTCCTAATTTGTCTGAGACTTGACGTCGAACGTAAGCCTCACAACCCCAAATCCTCATGAAAGACACTTGGGCATCTCTCCCAGTCCATATCCTATATGGTGTCTTTATCACAGCCTTGGATGGAACTCAGTTGAGTATAAAAGTTATCGTGTCTAAAGCATAGCCCCAAAGGTATGTCGGAAGATCTGTGTGACTCATTATCGATCGTACCATATCTAATAGGGTATGATTCCTCCTTTCGGATACATCATTCCACTGTGGTGTTCCAGGAGGAGTGAGTTGAGATAGAATCCCACACTCAGCTAGA
This sequence comes from Zingiber officinale, assembly GCF_018446385.1. Classification (NCBI taxonomy): domain Eukaryota; kingdom Viridiplantae; phylum Streptophyta; class Magnoliopsida; order Zingiberales; family Zingiberaceae; genus Zingiber; species Zingiber officinale. The sequence continues at coordinate 79,157,618 of NC_055989.1, forward strand.
TAGTCACGGAACTCATGGCTAAGGTATTCTCCACCTCGATCGGATCGAAGTATCTTAATACTCTTGCCAAGCTAGTTCTGTACTTCATTCTTGAATTCTTTGAACTTTTTAAAGGATTCAGACTTATGTGTCATCAAGTACACATAACCATATCTACTGAAGTCATCAGTAAATGTGATGAAGTACCTATAACCGCCTCTAGCAGCGACATTGAAAGGGCCACATACATCACTATGTATGAGTCCTAACAAATCAATCGCTCTCTCACTGTGCCCACTAAAGGAAGTCTTGGTCATCTTGCCTCGTAGGCATGACTCGCATACCTCATATGATTCAAAATCAAATGAGTCCAGCATACCATCCTTATGGAGCTGGGATAAGCGCTTGTCATTTATATGACCTAAGCGATAGTGCCAGAGGTAGGTTTGGTTCATGTCATTTGACTTGAATCTCTTGGTATTTATGTTATAGATAGGGCTCTCAAGGTCTAGAATATAGAGTCCGTTTATCAGAGGTGCACTACAATAGAACATATCGTTTAAAAAGACGGAACAACATTTGTTCTTTATTGTAAACGAGAAACCTTTCTTGTCCAAACAAGAAACTGATATAATGTTCTTAGTTAATGCAGGCACATAACAAAAATCGACTAACTCTAGTACAAGCCCAGAGGGAAGAGATAGAAAGTAAGTCCCTACAGCAACAGCAGCAACCCGTGCTCCATTGCCTACTCGTAGGTCCACCTCGCCCTTTGTCAATGCCCTGCTATTTCTCAGCGCCTGCACATCAGTACAAATGTGAGAAGCACATCCAGTATCTAATACCCATGATGTAGAAATAGATAGATTGACTTCTATAACATATATACCTGAAGTGGAAGTCTCACTTCGCTTCTTCTTAAGATCCTCCAAGTATACCTTACAGTTCCTCTTCCAGTGCCCGGTCTGACCGCAGTGGAAGCAGGTAGCATCTTTGGCGACCCCTCCTTTAGGCTTCAGTGCCTTGCCTTTGCCCTTGGCTTGGGACTTTCCCTTGCCTTTGGGCTTGCCCTTGCCTTTGGGCTTGCCCTTGCCCTTATGTTTCTAAACCATCAGAACAGTGTTGGGCTTAGCCTTCTTAAGGTTTAGCTCAGCAGTTCTTAACATGCTAAGCAGCTCGGGCAGTGGCTTGTCAATCTCGTTCATATTGTAGTTTAGAACGAATTGACTGTAGCTATCCGGCAAGGATTGCAAGATCAGGTCAGTAGCCAGCTCTTGGCCAAGAGGGAACCCCAACCTTTGTAGATTCTCTATGTACCTAATCATTTTGAGTACATATGGGCCTACAGGAGCCCCGTCTGACATCTTGCACTGAAACAGTGCCCTTGAGATCTCAAATCTCTCATGCCTCGCTTGTCCTTGATACAACTGACGAAGATGTTCAACCATATCGTAAGCGCACATTAACTCGTGTTGCTTCTGAAGCTCAGAGTTCATGGTCGCGAGCATTAGATAGGACACATCTAATGCGCCATCTTGATGCTTCTTGTAAGCATCTTTGTCAGCTCGCGGGGCATTGGCAGGAGGAGCCTCCGGAATGGGCTGCTCCAGAACGTACAGTTTACGTTCTTGGGTGAGAACTATTCTTAGGTTCCTGTACTAGTCCAGGAAGTTTGCTCCGTTGAGCTTGTCCTTCTCGAGGACAGATCGCAGGGAGAAGGTGTTCGTGTTCGACGTCATGACAATTCTACAACAGAAATAAATGCAGAAATAAGTATCATATTCTTAATCATTTAATTAGGTCTTTAACTAAATGATGCTCCAACTGAATTCTATAATTCATGTGGGACAAGATCCACATCATACTAAACCTTGAGTTAGCTTTGGCTAATACGCCCAAGACTTAGTATGATCGGTAGGTAACGATTACCAATTACGTCTCTATGCAACTCTTGTTTATAGAATCAAAATCCGCATTTATATTAAAACTCGAATTAGCTTTGGCTAATACGCCCGAGAGTTAATATATATGTGATTTTGACCTAACTTTCCAACCGTTGGAAGAATGTCTATAGTTATACTCGATCCAACCGAGTTAACTAGGAATACTCAATCTAATTGAGTTGAACTCACCCATGCGTTGATAGGCGGGACCAAGATTGTCCCTCCGTACCCTACCAAGATAGTATGTGTTGCTCTGCTTTGGCAGATTCAACAACTACATGCAATCGAGGTAGTGGTAGGTATCACGGCATGGTAGCCATTACGAGTTGACGTGATTTAGATCTAATCTAAATGATGATGCGTATCATATACTCGATAGATCTAATCTAATCGAAGGGTGCATCATGTGCATGACTTAGATCTAATCTAATCGTTAGGCACTAATTAATTACTTAATTAACTAGCATGCATCACATACACACAAAAGCAATTAATTAAATTAATTTGTGATTTAGTCATGGCCCTACTACGATCTTCTCAAGCCAATGAGAAGATCGGATGGTCAACCTAAGGTCAACAGCTTCTCAAGCTCCTTCCGTTGACCACCTCGTGTTGCTCGTGCCCTCCTCGTAACTCCGTCTCGTGTGGACCTTCCACCGCTTCAAAATTTACATTACAATTTTGAAACTCGAGTTACATTCGAGTCTAAATCTAATTTACAACCAGAATATAAGAGAAAGGCACGACGCGCAGGTCGTGAAAATAAAAATAAAAATAAATACAGCACACGCATCACAAATAACGGCGCGCAGGCCGTAATATGAATTACAACACAATTCCAATCTTATTGGGTCTTTTTGGGCCATGACTATCACAAAATTAATATATAATTATAAATTATATATTTTTTCATAATTTTCTGTAATTTTCATAATTTTCACAATTTTATGAGTAAATTTTTCCCGGCGGTCCCGTTTAGCGTTTTCGGGCGCAATCGCGGAACGAATCCCCTTGCGGGGCCAGGAGCAGCGCCCCTACCCGCGATCTAACCATTGCGAGGGTTCCTTTGCGATATAATAGCGCCTTAGTCCGCTGTCCCAAAAATATTTGGGGCGAAACCAAGCTGTTTTGGAAAAATCTTCCCGGTAGCGGAAGCCTACAAGTGCCGAAACACTTGTGCTTCGCTTCTACGAGAAAATTACTCATTAAAACTATAAAAACATGAATTTACAGAAAGTTTACAGATCTATATTTTTCATAAAAATATGAATCTAAACTCGTACTCGCTTCGCACGTGGCTCTGATACCACTGTTGGGTTTTTCGTGTCGCGGAAACCCCGAATCACCCTAGCCAACGGATCTCGTGCGAAGAAAAGATTTCAAAACAAAATTACGAGTACGAGTTTCTACTTAGATCTACTCCTAGATCCACATGAAAAGAGTTATACCTTCGGTGCGTGCCCTTTGCGTATCCCGCTCTTTCAAAATGCCGGATCTCAAGAGTATCAAGATAGATACTCCTCTAGAAGTATCCACACGGACTCGTAGGTGGAGAAAAACACACAAAGAGGTGTGCTAGCACCTATGTGTGGTTCGGCCAAGTTGAGGAGGAGAGGGAGAGGGAGAGAGCTCCAAGAGGAAGAAGAAGGAATAATGCACTTGAATGAGGAAAATCAATACCATTCCCATTCAAAAGTGGTCGACCACTTTCAAAGTGTAACTCCCAAAAATTGCATTAAGTGCAATTAATGTGAAGCTATTAAAGAAAATGGATTTGTAGCTTCCATGAGGTGGCACCCATGATGATATGGAGTAACATCATTGGTCCACATCAATGCCAACTCACCAATGAGGTGGCATAAAGTCAAGTCATACTTGACTTTTTATCTTCCTCTCAAGTCAAGTCAAAATTGACCAAATCTCTTTCATGGTTGATCTAATCTAACCATTTGATTCAAGCCTACTTAATATAATGAATCTAATTCATTAAATTAAGTTAATTTAATGAGTCATAATCTAAATTAGACTCATTGAATACATGAATCCACTTGAGTCCAACTCAAGTTAGCCCAATTAGGATTACTCTTAATCCAATTTGATTCATCAAATGAATTTAATCCTCTTGGTTCATCATATGAACCTAATCTCCATCTAATTGTCCTTAGTGTGTGACCCTATAGGTTCTTGTAACGTTGGCAATGCCCTAAACCCATTTAGGAGCATAAGTAATGAGCGGTATCTAGCAACACATCATTACTACCCAAGTTACAAGAATGTTGAGATCCAACATCACCTTGTGACTACTAATTGTGACTCCTCACAATATATGACAAGTGTCCTTCTATTCTAGACATCTAGATTGATCAATATGAGGCATAGACCGTGTCATCCTCTAATCAATCTAAATCTTGAACTTCAAGTAGACTCACTCAATCAAATGAGCTCAATATCCTATATTGACCCATTTGGGCATGGCCATGCACTTCGTGGTCTCACTCTATCAAGAATATCGATGTCGCTCCCGTCATATAGGAGGGATAGATCTCATTTACATCACTCACATCCCTCTGCATAATTCGTTACATACCCAGTAATCGCCTTTATAGTCCACCCAGTTACGGGTGACGTTTGACGAAACCAAAGTACATAACTCCTTATGTAGGGATCCATGGTGACTTCAGGTCTAAGGACTAGTAGTCATACTAATAGCCACATTAGAAAGTATATGACACTCATATAACGATCCATGATATTTTCTCATGGCGGGTCATTCAGTATACATTCTCCAATGCATACCCATGTGTCAACTTGATATCTCTATATCCATGACTTGTGAGATCAAGTCATCGAGTTGACCTACATGCTAGTCTTATTACATTAGCATTGTCCCTGAATGTTAATACTCGACTAGGAATGATTAAGCGTAGTGTTCCCTATATCATCTCACTATCGGTTCAACTAACCGATTGATATAGATGAGAACCGTCTACTCAAGGACGTTATTATACTTAGTTTATTTGGCACCAATACAAGTAAATATAATAACCAAAAACCAAATGCCTTTATTTATCTAGAATATGATACAACAAGTCCAAAATACAATCATCAAATGATTGGCTCTAGGACTCTAGCTAACAGCATGGACATCGTAGGACCCTTCCCTATGGCGACCGGACAAAGGAAGTTTCTATTGGTGGCGGTAGATTACTTCTCCAAGTGGGTGGAGGCTGAGCCATTGGCCAAGATAACCGAATACATGGTTAAGAAATTCATCTGGCAAAACATCATCTGTCGGTTCGGCATTCCGCGTCGGCTCGTGTCGGACAATGGGCGACAGTTCGTCGGAAATCAACTCGAAGAATGGTGCAAGGGATATGGCATCGAGCAGCACTTCACGTCCGTGGTGTATCCCCAAAGCAATGGTCAAGCCGAAGTAGCCAATAGGGAGATACTCCGAATTCTCCGGGCTCGACTCGACCACATGGGAGGAAGCTGGGTGGACGAGCTGCCGGGAGTCTTATGGGCCATCCGCACGACCCCTAAGGAGGGAACGGGAGTACCCCATTCCACCTGGTATACGGAGGCGAGGCGGTCGTCCCAGTCGAAGTCGGCGTAGAGTCCGCCCAGATCCAGAGCTACGATGAAGATAATGCCGAGCGGAGGCAACTGGAATTGGACTTGATCGAAGAGGAGCGAGCCAAAGCGTCTGTCCGGCTGATGGCCTACAGGCAGAGAATGAAGCAGAACTACAACTGTCGCGTGGTTCCTCGAACATTCCAGGTGGGCGACTTGGTCTGGAAGAAAGTCAAGCCGGTCGGGGACGTGGGCAAGTTGGAGGCTCCCTGGGTAGGACCGTTCAAAGTCATCGAGAAGCTCCGATCGGGATCTTATTACTTAGAAGATGAGGATGGACGAAGGCTAGAGAGGTCGTGGAGCGCAAACCACCTCCATCCCTATCGGGCTGGATGAAAGGTGCGCTGATGTAATATACTTTGAAATATTCTGTTCGGATGTATTATTTGGTTGCAGGAATGAAAGCTATGAGAACAAAGGCATGATTTTGGCGCACCAAGCGAGTAGCAACGTGATGCCATGGCGAAGACCCCGAGCCGTTCGGCCGGGAGTATATTATCCGAGCCCAATGCTCGATGGCATAGACCCCGAGCCGTTCGGCCGGGAGTATATTATCCGAGCCCAATGCTCGATGGAGAAGACCCCGTGCCGTTCGGCCGAGAGTCTATTATCCGAGCCAACGCTCGATGGAGAAGACCCCGTGTCGTTCGGCTAGGAATATATTATTCGAGCCATAAGCTCACCAGGGAAGACCGTCGAGCTCCGACGTTAAACCCTAGAGTCGAACCGGCGACTATAAACCCCCCGGCTTGAAGACCGTCGAGCTCCGACGTTAAACCCTAGAGTTGGACCGGCGACTATAAACCCCCCGGCTTGAAGACCGTCGAGCTCCGACGTTAAACCCTAGAGTTGGACCGGCGACTATAAACCCCCTGGCTTGAAGACCGTCGAGCTCCGACGTTAAACCCTAGAGTCGGACCGACGACTATAAACCCCCCGGCTTGAAGACCGTCGAGCTCTGACGTTAAACCCTAGAGTCGGACCGGCGACTATAAACCCTCCGGCTTGAAGACCGTCGAGCGGCGACATTAAACTCTAGAGTCGGACCGACGACTATAAACCCCCCGGCTTGAAGACCGTCGAGCGGCGACGTTAAACTCTAGAATCGAACCGACGACTATAAATCCCCCGGCCAGAAGACTGTCTGGTGTAGACGCGACAAGTCATGCAGGCCCCGGCTCAGCGATCAACATTAGCAATCGACAAGCCTTGTCCGTAGGGACAAAATAACGATAATGTACTTTCGTCCGAATACATCGGCGAAAAGGTACTAAAGGGGTTGGCATGTGAATCGATCGGCCGCACGACCGAGTTACCAAAAGTACTTCGCGACCATTTAACGAGAATTCCAGTATGAGAAGTGGGGGCGTCCATCCAAGCTGCCTAGTTATAAATAATACTTCGTTAAAAATTCCTTGGGAAGGTCGGGCAACACGAGAAACGATTAACGAAAAGAAAGAGGGAGGAGACGTGAACGATTGTGGCTCGTGGTCTGATCAGAGGACACAAGTATTGACAGTTGAATAACAAGACAAGATATATCCATTAAAAGCCTGGCCCTTAGAGCCGGTCGGAGGAGTTACAAAAAACACCACAAGAAAATCATAAACGCTCCTCACTCCAGGGGCTCGAAGATGGACTCCGGAAACGATTCCAGCAGGCCGGCCATGTCTCGGGGGGGGGGGGGGGGGGTGGAGATATCCTCTGGGAGATGACCCTTGGCCTTCAAGTAAGCAACCGTCGCTCGGATAGCCTCTTCGAAGGACAGGACTAGCCGATCGCTGAACTTGTTACCAAACGCGTCCTGTCGGAGGTAGTTCCGCCTCATCACCTCGAAGCGGCCGGACTCTCCGTCCTGGTATTCCTTCAACGCCGCTCGGGAGGTGTCAAGAGCTTCCTGAAGATCTTTCAGATCTGCTTGCAGTTTAGCTTCAGTGGCAGATTGGCTATCTTTCTCAGCAGATAGCAGGTCGATCAATTTCGTGACGCGCTGCTCCAGCGCCCGAACCTGCACCTTCATTGCGTCGAGATCAGCAACGACCCTATTTTTTCTATTAGTGGCCACAGTGAGCTGGTGGTCGTGGGACTTGACTTGGTTTTTAAGTCCAGCCACCCTGGTTTCCAGGCCGGAAGATTTGTGCTGCTCGGCCACTAGCAGTTTTTCCATTTTGGCCAGCTCAGACTTGAGCGTGGCGTACGAGGGCCCCTCAGTTGGCGCCCCTCCAGAAATTTGAAGCTTCTTCAACTCCTCCTCCAGTTCGGCCAAACGATTGCTAACCGCTATGTTCTCCACCCATTGCTGCGATCGAAAGGGATAATGTTAGGAACCTGGTGAAGTCGTCATAATAGCGAATTAGGAAACCTACCCCGGTAGCTTGCTGCATGTGGCTGTCCGCCAGCTGACCGGGAGTCATCAAGGCCACTCGAGCCCTCGCATCTTCCCACGTCTGGGCGAGCGGCCCCCGGATAGTAACTTGGTGCTCGGGAGCGGCAGGCTGGTCCGCTGCCAAAAGAAACTCCTCGGTGGGGAGACGGAGGACGAACTTGATCATTCGGCGGCCGCTCGGATCTGATTGGGTAGAAACGGCTCGACTGGAATACTTGCCGATCGGTGCAGAAGTAATGTCCGAGCGCTTGAGCCGAAGTCGGACCCGGGGCACAGAGCTAACGGGTGGCGCTCCAGTCGAAGTCGCTGGCTGGTCGGGCTGGGAAGGAGTCCGATCGGAAGAAATGGCCTCATGCGCTGCGGGTAGCGGGTCGGACGCCTCTAAGGGGGCGTCGACTGGCCCAGTCACTAGCTCAACATGCGCAATGGTCGTTCGGCGGCGCTTGCGCACTATCAGTGGGGGATCGCCTGTCGACCGCTCCGCACCCTCAGATGTAGGCTGCTGATCGGCAGAGGAGATAGCATCTCCGGTCGCTCTAGTTGCGGTGTCCTGAGTGACAGATTCACGGGCCCCAGTTGGAGTGCCTTCGCTTTCACCCTCATGCGAGCCGACCGGGGCGATGCCCAGATCGACCATCTCCTTGGCTACCACTGATTCCATCTCGGAGGCTTTCAACTTCAGCCGTTCGGCAACCTTGGCGCGCCACATGATGTCAGCTGCATAACAGAAGAATAAATCAGTTAGACCAAAAAGAAAAAGGACAAGGAAAGTGCTTACCTATGCTGCTCGGAAGCCTTGTTCGGATCAGGCTCAACCCAAATACATACAATACCCCCTCGTGAAGTAGTTTGTCGATATTGAACCTCTGGCCGGCCAGTAGATTGGCTGCATGAAGATAATCTGGCTGGCTCTTGTATTTACCAAGGTTAGGCTGGCTCGGCACGGTGGTCTGCCACTGGGTGCGAAAGGATGGCCATTCGGGAAAGCGAAGGTAAAAGTAATGTTCCTTCCAGTGCTTGTTCGAGGTCGGCATCTTATCGAAGAACACAAGGTCGATCCGCGACTGGAAAAGAAAAGTACCCCACTCGGACTGTTTTGGGTAGTAAAAGTAATGGAAGATTCTGGGGACTAATGGAACGTCGTGCAGCTTGAAAAGGATTACTACGCCGCACAGCAACCTAAAGGAGTTGGGGACAAGTTGGCCGAGCGGGATGCGGAAATAATTACAAACCTCCCGGATAAAAGAGTGTAAAGGGAAGCTCAGACCGGCCACGAATTGATCGCGAAAGAAGCATACAGTGCCGATTGGCGGATTATGTGGCCGATCGGAAGAGGTGGCTAAAACTAGTTTATAGTCGGAAGGCAGTTCAAACTCATTAAGAAAGCGCCCAGCGTTAGTTTCGTCGAACCGGCTAACCATGGTCATATACCACAGGCCAGGGGAAGGACCAGAAGGCTGTGAAGTACTCGCCATCGACGGAACAGTGGCGAAGAAGAAAAAGCCGAAGAAAGGAAAATGAAAGGGTCGAAGGAGGAGACTGAAACTACAGTGAACGAAGACAAAGACCACCAGGGAGAGGAAAACGTAAGAAGAAAACAGAGATAGAAGAGGGCTTACTAGGAACAAAGTGCAAAGGGGAAGATCGAGAGTTCGTCGGAGCACCAAAGCAAGCAGACGCTGGGAAGATGGTCGCAAGGGGAATCGCCAAAAACGCAAACGCAAGTGTGATAGAAGGAGGTGCAGTGCCGGCGCTTCATAAACCCAGGTCTCGGTCCACCACAGCCGTCCGATCCAGGTTATCGAAATAGGCGTTAGCATCGGACCGTCAGATTTGAACCGACGCCTGTCCAATCAAAGCTGAGGCCTCGCCGTACGATGACAGCGGATTTGCCAAGTGGCGACCGGTTATTGGGCGACATTTAATAAAAGCCATTACGTGCGCATGGGCAGCTTAATGAGGGTTGACACGAATTCCGAGGGGACGCGATGACTCTGACCCCCACCAGCATGGTAGCGCGATAGGCACAGATAGATATCAAAACACCCAAGGCGTGGCCATCATCTCGCCGATCGGCCCATGGGGCCTCCTAAAGCTAATCGGAAATACACTTTCGGGAGCGGCGAAGTGAATGTCGCTCGATCAAATTCATAGTCCAGTCAGTCGGACTTGGCGCCTCCTTCGACTAGACTTGAAGGGAAGGCATGTGTGATCCGGTGATAAGGACAGGAGACCCTCGTCGGCGGGGGGTCAACGGCACGTGGAGGTCAAAGGTCAAGATAGTCAACTCGGAGACCGGCCGACCGGAGCAGGCCTACCGACGGGTTTCCGATGTTCAAAGGTAAAATGGTTTCAAGGGTCGAGCGAGCTGTCCGTTCGGCCGGTGCACAAGGCAGCACAGGCAGGAGCAGTCTCATCCGAGCATATGACTGATACGGGAGTAATATGCTTGCCGAGCGGCTGATCCGCTCGGCCCCGGAACAGACAAGGAATGCAAGAGGACAAAGGAGACAGGATAACATCATCCTCGAGACACCTGCCGCCGACAAGTCGGAGGGCTACACCACCAGTCGGAGACAGCGGAGCGTGCTACGTCCCCAACGTCCGTCGACTCAGCGCTCGGACAGGATCACGAAGTATTCTTTTCACACCTTTCCAATTTTGTTCAATGGGAGCATGCATAAACTGACAAGCACGATTTACTGTAAAAGGTAATATCATATCAAGGCGTGTGATAGTGACATATTATAAGGCTCCAATAATACTTCGATAAATTTGTGGATCAGATATTACAGGTGTGACATATATATATAATATAAAAAATTAGATATAATTAAATTATTTTAGAGAAAATAAATATTTTTAGTAGATAATTTATAGGTTTATATGATTTTTTTTAGAAATTATTAGAATTTTCTGAATTTTTTTAGAAGTCTTTTTATATTTTACGAAGGGGTTAAAAAATAAAGTCGATTTAGAATACCTATTTAAACGAGGAGTTGATCAATTATAAAGTAAGATTTTTTGCCACCGTGAACAGGCGCGTCTTGTTGTCGCCGCATTGACTATCGTGGCCTTCACCGCAGCCACCGCCTCCCTTGCTGCCAGGTAATAGCGAAGCTAGCCATGATGTCTTCCGAAGCCGCTGCCACCGTCTGGCTTTCCTGGTCACACGCCATCGCCGTGTGTCATCGCCGCACGCCACTGTTGCAGTCTGCCAGCGTGGCATGCTACCATGGTTGCAGGCCACTAGCCATGGGCTACCACCATTCGCCATCTGTTGTTTGTTGTCCATTCACCACAGTCGGTAACTTGAGAGGGGATCATTGGCTCGTCACCTCCAACGCCGTTACTACCTCACCTTTGCTGCCACCACCAACCGCCAAGAGGCCACCTCTGCTGTTGCCAGATAAGAAATGACCGATTAGGGTAAACCTTGGTTTAATTCGTTTAGAATTTTAATTGAGGTAATTTTATTAATCTGAGTTTAACTGATTAATCTCTGTTAATCAAGATTATGTTAGAATGTTGAATCTGATAGAGTTGTTTGATTGAATTAGCTAAGTTTGATTTAGTGATTCATTGATAGATTAATAGAATGCTTGATAATAGGTGGATCAATGGATTAACATATGATGTAATTATAAATAAATTAATTTTACTAATTATTGGATTAATTGAATTATTAATTAATTAGTGAGTTGATTAATTAATCAAGGGAAGCATAAGTTGAAGAGTTGATTAATTAATCAATTTGGTTTGATTATTGATTAATAGACTCTTAGATTCCCTGTATCCTATATTTGTAGAATTTAAGCTCAAGATAGACTTTGGACTTGAAGACGATTTAGACACACTATATCGAGGTGGATAGATCATGCTTATCTTCTTGATAACTTTGATTATAGTGCATGATTGTTTACTTCCATGTTTTGATGAGGTCGCAGTTACTTGCTTATCTTAAGTCTGTCCTATATCACTTCTGAGTTTGATATCTTATTGTTTATCCTTATATGTTGACCTAGGTTGATAGCTATGCAATTATGTTTGATATTCATGATTGTGTTTATAGATATGTCATACCATAGTGTAGGATATCGGATATTCTGCTAGATCCCTTGATAGATGATTTAAATTTGTATTTATTGTTGGGATGATCATACCGTAGTATGGATATCGATCATCTTGCTAATATAAATGCCTTCAAATATTAATTTTATCTAATATATTAAGATCATTAATTTAATAAAGGTGATTAATATTTTTTTGACAACATTCGTAGTAAAAAAATGTTGGGTAAAATTTATGGATGAGGATATTTATAAAATCAAGAGATTTATAGAAACTCATAGGAACTGCTTTCATGTCATTCTGAGCTCACAATGTACCTCAACCGACCTGGGAAATTTCAAATATATATATATAAATAATATCAAATCTGCGATAAATTTCAAAATTTATCGCAAAATTTGCGATGAATTTCAAAATTCGTCATAGATCTACAACGAATTTTGAAATTTGTCATAGATTATGCAATGAATTTTGAAATTTGTTACAGATTGTAATTTTTTTTTAAAAAAAAAATGAACTTTCCAATACCTGTTAAGGTACCTAGAGAGCTCGGAATGCGATGAATCCAGTTCCTATGGATTACAATAAATCCCTTGATTATATAGATGACCTCAAATATTAAATTTACCCAATATATCGAGATCATTAATTTTATGAATGTGATTAATATTTTTTGGATACCTTCACAGTAAAAAAAATTATTGGTTTGGTAGAATTAGTGGTTAAGAAGATTTATAAAATTAGAGGATTTATAGGAACTCATAAGATCTAGTTTCATGTCATTCCGAGCTCTCTAGGTACCTCAACCGACCTTAGAAAATTTAAATCTATATATAAAAATAATCTCAAATTTGTGAAAAATTTTGAAATTTGTTATAGATTTTGTGATGAATTTAAAAATTTATACAGATTATTATTTTTATTTTAAAAAAAATAAATTTTCTAAAGCTGGTTAACATAACTAGAGAGCTCAAAATGATATGAAATAAGTTTATATAGGTTCCTATAAATCCCCTAATCATAAAAATACCCTTAAAAATATTTTAACCAACTATTTTTTTCATAAATTGCTAAATCAGTTACGTGCAGTTGCGATTTAACATGTCACACTTATTTCGAAAAATCTGAAGACAGTGGAAGTACTTAGAGAGCTTGGAATGAGATGAAATTAATTTCTATGGGTTCATATAAATCCCCTGATTATATAAGTGCCCTAAAATATTAATTTTACCCAATATATTGATATCATTGATTTTATAAATGTGATTAATATTTTTTGGCCACATTTATAGAAAAAAATCACCAATTGGGTAAAATTAGTAGTTGATGAGATTTATAAAATTAGAAGATTTATAGGAACTTATTGTTAGAGTGTATACTAAAAGTCTAGCTTTTGTATAAACATTTATTTTTAAATAAGAATCACATTGGTCAAATGTCTACATTTATGCTAAGTATAGTTGTCCGTTTAATTTATATTGTAGATAATATGGTGTGAGGAGACACACATAAGTTCATGTTATCAGTTCCTTATAAATTATAAATAGTAGCTCACAACCAAGATGGAATGAAACAAACCATTGGAGTGGTTGTAGTGTAATTTGATATTAGTTTATCTTGACTATAAAATTACACTAGTACACTATGAGTGTATTGAGCAGGACCATTTGAGGTAGTTTTTTTTTATACTGACTACATAAAAGAATAAAAGCTATGTTATTATGGAAGTACATACTCTTAATCGTGATATAATAATAAGCACGTATACTTAATATTTATTTCTTTAATTTATCAAAGGGTGTGATTTAGTTCATTAAATCAATAGACCCGATAAGTTGGGAAATAATATTATTTATATGGAGTGTTGTTGATTATAGAATGAAACTGTGTCCTAGTAATCTAGGTTGATGATGTCCCCTTGAGGAGCTCATAAGGATTGTCATGTAAACCCTGCAGGTGGACTTAGTCTGATATGACAATAAGGTTGAGTGGTACTACTCTTGGATCTAGATATTAATTAAGTGAGTTGTCAGTAACTCATTTAATTAGTGGACATTCAATATCTTAAACACAGGGAGACTAACGCACTCATGATAAGAAGGAGCCCATATTATAATATGAGATTGGTGCGGTATTGCAATAATAACTCTTTAGTGATATGAGTTATTATTAATGAACTTGAGTTGGGTGTTCGGGGCGAACACGGGAAGCTCAAGCTCATCGGGAGACTAAAACTAATTCCTCCTCTCGGTCCCTGTTGTAGCCTCTTATTTATAAAGCCTTATATCCACATAAAGCCAAGCTTCTTACCCTTCATATGGTGGCCGACCAAGCCAAGCTTGGAGCCCAAGCTAGGGCCGGCCAAGCCAAAGACTAGAGCCAAGTTTATGGTCGGCCAAGCTTGGAGCCCAAGCAAGGTGGTCGATCATAGATCGAATAAGAGCGATAGAGGGGGTGGTGAATATCGCGCTTTAAAAACTTTTTGTTTTAACTTTGAAAGCGGAGTCATGCACAGCGGGAAGTAAAAGAATAGACAGGTTTGTTGACTTCGTTTGGAGTCTAGGTCGACTCCTACTCGAAGGCTCGTGGTCCTTGACCGCATCGATGGGCAAAGCACTATAACCATTATTTCCGAAATCCTCGAAAAGAAGTAGATCGTACAGATACAAAGATGTAAGATAGTAACACTCCTACTATCTTATATGAAATTAAGTGCAGTACAAAATAAATATACCGACAGTAGGATTTGAAAGTCGAAGCTCGGTCAGCACTATCAGACAGAATGACTTGTAGAGTTGATGAAGATTTGTAGCACGAGTAGCTTGCAGAAGAGAACTTGAGTCGATCATAAAGTGTTTCCCAGCCTCAAACTTCGAGCCTCCTTTTATAGGTATACTCGACGTTCGGTCGACCGATCCTCTTGTTCGATCGACCGATCCTCCTGTTCAGTTGACTGAACACGCTCCCCTCCTTCCTGGCTGGAGTCTGACCCTGGCTCGATATTCTGCATTAACTGGTCTTTATTGGCTCGGTTTACCGATCCATCTTTTCGATCGACCGAACAAGCTCTTTCCCTGTTCATCAAAATCTGCTGAGATCTTTATTTAATGTGCCTTTAATGTTGATTGGATCGGTCGACCGATCCACGGGTTCGGTCGACCGATCAGCCCAAGTTTCCTTTTCCTTCTGATTGACACCGATGATCTGTTCTGTGCTGAGTCATCATGGTTCGGTCGACCGATAGTCCGTTTTGGTCGACCGATCAAGTTTTGACCGGACTCTGGTCTGTTCTGGTCTGATCTGAACACTGCTTTGATCTCTTCTTGTTCGGTCGACCGATCCTCCGGTTCGATCGACCGATCTTCCTGTTCGATCGACCGATCCAGCCAAAACTGCAAAACAGTGTTAGACAATAAACCTGCAAAATAGATGTTAACACAATAATATAATAATGCATGAGTAATATAAGACAGTAGAACTGTCTTGATCTTAACTTGGAAACCTTCTCGGTTTCTTCAGTTGGATCAGTGACCTTAGGTTGTTCCCTTTAGGAACCCGACCTCACTGTCGCTCCTCCAGTTGTTTACCTCAACTTACCTGCCAAACATGGTCCTCCAGACATGTTTGGACTTTGCCTGCTCAGTGTTTGATCACCTGATCCACTAAGACCTTTCCTGTAATGCTATATTAGCCAACGACAATAATAGTAATACAAAATATAATGGTAAACCTAATCCTAGATTTAACGAGATCTGCTAGTCCGGTCGACCGCACGCGGTCGACCGAAAACCATCCGATCAACCTTTCTTGGAGTTCACTCCTCCAAGACTTCTCGTTACCTAAGGTTATCTCCCCCTAGGTTTTTCTCCACCTGGCTTCACTCACCAAGACTCAGTATTCGGCTACCCAGGGATCAGGTCCTCCAAACCTATCCATCTGACTTCCACGATCTACCAAGATTTCCCCTTCCCTAGCCTACAACTAGGACTCAGTATTCGGCTACCCAGGGATCAGGTCCTCCAGACCTATCCACCTGGCTTCCACAATATATCAAGATTTCCCTTGCCTAGCCTGCAACTAGGACTTCCCTTGCCTGACTTCCTTTGATCAAGCTCCATACTTAAACATACTTAAATATATTTGTCTGACATTAAAACATTGGAGATCGATTGCACCAACAATCTCCCCCTTTTTGATGTTTGACAAATATGTTTAAGTTAGGTCAATTCAAAAGATTTAGATTTCTAACTTAAACCCTTCTTCTCCCCCTTTTGTCATACAACAAAAAGAACCCTTCATAAATGTATTTCATTTCTAAGGCATTTCCTAAGTTTTGCACCAACAATGATGTAGTACCTTAAACATTCTCAAGATAACCCTAAGTTTTTCCCTCACTCTTTTGAAAGATAATAAGACGTAATTGGGTTTTCAATTTGAACATACATCAATTATATTTTGAAAAATAATGATTCTTAGTGTCAAAAATTCTTTTGAAGAAGTTTTCAATATCATTTTCAAAATAAATATAAAATATTTCTAATTTTAAAAAATATTTTCAAGGATTTTACTAAGATATTCCAAGGCTTAAAATATTTTTTTGCAAAACCAAGATATGAATGCATTCAAAAAATATTTATCAAGGAATAAGAATGTCATAAAAATAATTTCCAAAAAGATTTGCAAATAATTTTTCAAAGTATGAAACTTAAATTTTTAAAGGAATTTTCAAAGTATTTTTTAAACTATGATTTTTCAAAAAGTATGAGTTTGAAAAATATGATTTTGAAAAGATAATGCATGAAAAATAATTTTGTAAAAGTATTTTTTTTAAAAAAAAATATTTGATTAAGAGATTTTAAGATAATTTTCAAAAAGATTTGTAAAGAAGTTTTATCAAGCATTTTTCAAAGAGTGTTTTGAAACATTTTTCAAAATATTTAAAAATGTGTCCCTCAAGAAAGTCATGTTAGGACCTTCGGACGCGGCTAGAGAGGGGGGGTGTGAATAGCCGACCCCAAATTCACGTTTCTTCCTACAATTTGAGTTAGCGCAGCAGAAATAAAAGATAGAAACGAAAATGGAGAAGATCAAACCTCAAATGCGACGATATAACGAGGTTCGAAGATGATACTCCTACTCCTCGGCGTGTCCGTAAGGTGGACGAATCCTATCAATCCGTCGGTGGATGAGACCCCGGAAAACCGGCTAATGAAAACTCCTTCTAGGTGGAGAAACTTCGCCACAATCTCTCTTGCAACAGCAAGATCGGAGTACAAGAAATACATAATACAGCAAGAAGCCAAGAACAATATGAATGTAAAAACACTAGTTTGCTTGCCTTCTCGTCGACTGGTGATGAAGCAACCACTTCACGCCAACAACAGCAGCAACTGATCAGTTGGAGTCCAGCCGAGGGAAGCTCACACGAAGCTTATGTTGGAGTGTATACTGAAAGCCTAAGCTTTGTAAACATTCATTATGAATAAAGAATCACATTTGGTCAAATTGTCTACATTTGTTTGTAGTTGTTCATATAATTTATATTGTAGATAACATAGTATGTGGTGTCATATGCAGAAGATGATGTTATCAGTACCTTATAAATTATAAACAGTAGCTCACGACTAAAATGGAAAAGAACAAACCATTAGAAGGTCGTAGTGTAATTAGGTATTAGTTTATCTTGACTATATAATTACACTAGTACACTCAGAGTGTATTGAGTAGGACCATTATAGGTCGTTTCTTTTATACTGACTTTGTAAAGGAACAAAGACCTCAGTTATTATGGAAGTGTGTGCTCTTAATCCTAATATAATAACAAGCACATATGTTTGATATTTATTTCTTTAATTTATCAATGGGTGAGATTTAGTTCGATGAATCAATAAACCCGATAAGTTGGGAAATGGTATCACTTATAGTGTGTGTTGTTGATTATAGAAGGAAACTATGTCCTAAAGATACTAGGTTGATAATGTCCTCAACAGGAGCTTATAAAGATTGTCATGTTAAACCCTGCAGATGGACTTAGTCCGACATAATAATAAGGTTGAGTGGTACTACTCTTGGATTTAGATATTAATTAAATGAGTTGTCAGTAACTCACTTAATTAGTGGGCATTCGATATCTTAAACACAGGGAGACTAACACATTCATAATAAGAAGGAGCCCAAAAATGTAATTTGGGATTGGTGCGGTAGTTCAATGATAGTTCTCTAGTGGAATGAATTATCATTGATAAAATTAAGTTGTGTGTTCGGGGCGAACACGGGATGCTTAATTTTATCGGGAGACCAAAACCAATTCCTCCTCTCGGTCCCTATCGTAGCCTCTTATTTATAGAGTACTATACCCACCTTCTATACCCACCAATAGGGGGCCGGCCAAGCTAGCTTGGGAACCTAGGTATAAATTGGGTGGCCGGCCCTAGCTTGAACCCAAGCTAGTGGGGGCCGGCCAAATTAAATTAAAAAGGAATTTTAAATTTAATTTTTATTATGTGGAAGAAATAATTTATTAAAGAGAATTTAAATTAAAATATCTCTCTTATAAAAGATCTACAAAAGATTAAAGAAAGAGATTAGATCTCTTTCCTTATTTTTAGATTGGTGAGATATTTTATTTTCTCTTTAAAATTATTCACATGTTGATAAAATTAAAATTATAGAAATTTCCTTTTATCAACCATGAAGAGATTTTTAAAGAGAAATTTTATTTTTTAAAATTTTTGAAAACAAATTAGGAAGTTTTAATTGCTGATTGAAACTTGTCCAATTTGTTCTCCAATGATGTGGCCGGCCAATGTAGGTTTATTTGGGAAATTTTATTTTATTTTTCTCAATTAAATCATGTCAAGGAAATTGAGGAAATTTTATTGTAATTAAATTTCCTAATTTGCCTAGGCCAAGGAATATAAAAGAAGGGGTGAGGGTGCCTTCATGAGATACAACCTCTATTATTTTCTCTCCCTGTTTTCCTTGGTGTGGCCGACCATCCTCTTCTTCTTCCTCTTTGTGGTGGCCGAAACTCTCTATTGCTTGGAGCTCTTGTGGAGGCCGGATACTACTTGGAGAAGAAGAAGAAGAAGGAGAGGAAGCTTGCATCTCTTAGAGCTTGGTTGGTGTTTTTCTTCTTCCTTGGTGGAGCTTTCTTGTTTTGGCCGAACCTAGCTAGGAGGAGAAGAAGGTGCTTGGTGGTTTCTCATCTCGGAAGATCGTTGCCCACACAACGTCCGAGGTTAGAAGAGGAATACGGTAGAAGATCAAGAGGTTTTTCTACAAGGTATAACTAGTAATTTTTCTTTCCGCATCATGCTAGTTATTTATGGAAATAATACCAAATACAAGAGGCTTACGTTCTAGAATTTCGAATATGTTTTTCGATGTTGTGTTCTTTTATTTTTTCTTTTCCTTGTGATTTGATTGTTCTCTTTGGTTAACCTAAAGTTATTTTAGGAAATTAAATATTATCTTTCTATAAAAGGTTTTGTCTAGTCGGTGGTGGTTGCTCCCATATCCAAGAAGGCCATGTGCCTCGCCACGTCAGTACTGGGACCAATTATGGAAATTAATATTTAATGGAATTAATAACTTAAGGAGACTTGGGTCGAACGTGTTAAGTTCCGCAGGAGATCCAAGTCAAAACCTAAAAGAACAAATAGATTAAGTTTTGGATCAAACGTGTTAAGTTCCGCAGGCGATCCAAAATTTAATTTAAAAGAACACATGGTAGCTAGGAAAAGATTCGGACCTTTGTACAAAATTTTGTACAAAGGAACCTATAGGTTTTCCGAGTAGCAACCAACAATTGGTATCGAGCTAGGGTTTGCCTCTGTGTATTTGGTATTTAGTTTAATTATGCACATGTCATACATAATTTAGGCATGTTAATAGTAGGATATGCTAACTTTGTGGATGCAGGATCCAACTATTATGGCTTTTAGTTATTATGTGTGTGATTGGACCCTTGGACATGTCAAGGGCATTTATATGTGAGTGCATGATTGTATTAAAATACAGCAGGAGCTGTATTTAGTTTTATTAGGATTTTCTTTTTGATTTAGATACATGTACATTCCTTTTATGGAATATAGGATCAAAAATGTAAAATTCTATTTATGTCGCGGATCGAATCTTGCAAAGCGTGGAACCTTCTAAGGACCAGAGGCGCAGCTGAACTAGGAGCAAGATGGATGCGACAACTAGATCCAGTGGCGGTAGCCAAATATGGCAGCAGCTTGGGATGACAACACACGGAGAACAACTAGATATAAAAGCCATAATAGTTGAAAATTAGATTTTCTATTTATTGCTTTTATATTGTGCTATGTGTGCATGTTAGTTTACAAGTTAAGTAGGCTAGCATCGTTAAAATTCCTCATTTATAAATAATTAAATGGGAGAGGGATTTTTAAGTAAATCCCATGGTCTCCATTACTGGTTTGTAAGTGATGCAAACAAGCTTGCGCGTTGGCTCTGAGTGCCTTCCTCCATAACGGATAAGCTTGTTTGTGGATCACTAGAACAGACTTTATTTTTGGATGACTATAGGAAGTTAATTAAGAGCGTGTGATCTTCCCAACGGAAGGGCATAATCTTATTAATGGACTTAGTGTCAAGTAATGGATACACTTAGACACATCTAATAGTATCCTCCCAACGAGTCACCGCTATTATTTGTGTGACCAATAATACCAACTATTAATTTTATTTGTCAAAAGTTAGTTGACAAGATAATAAAATTAATGGGTTAAAACCTCCTTTTACAAAATGTTGAATTTGTATACGTCCACACTAACGTGGCATACAAAATTCACTGTTATGAGGTGTTGGTTAATTTAAAATAGTATTGTTTGATGAATCAATATTATTCTAAATTTAGAGTTCACCAAAAGTTATTTGTGATTCTTAGGATGACTTTCAACCCATCGCCCATCATACTTCAACAAAATAGACTTAATGGACCTAATTACATAGATTGGAAAAGGAACCGGACATTGTTCTTACTGCTGAAAGCTATAAATTTGTACTGACCGAACCTTGTCCCGATGCACCCATCGTGAATCTACCCAAGAGGAGATTGAATATCATAAGAGATGGGTAAAGGCATATGAGACGCGGTGTTACATTTGGCTTCAATGTCAAATGTATTGCAACATCAAGATCAAGATTTACCAAATTTTATGATATTATGAACAATCTCAAGGAGCTCTTTGGGCATCAGGATAGGGCTTCTAGACAAGAAGCTATGAGAAAGATAATGACACCACCATGCAAGAGGGTACTCTGTAAGGGATCATATCCTAAAGATGATGGCTTATCCGAACGAGATACATCCTTGGAGGAGAAATTGATGGGGAAACCCAGATCGATATGATCCTCCAAACGCTACCTAGAAGTTTTGAGCAGTTCCGCCTGAACTATAATATGAATAAAAGGATTTATTCATTAGGGGAACTACTGACAGAACTTCAAGCAGTAGAAGGATTATTTCGTCACAATTCTCAAATTCACTTTGCTGAAAATGGTTCTACTTCTAAACCGAAAGGAAAGAAGAAGAAGAAACAAGATGGCTCAGCAAAGAAAGTGAATAAATCTCAGAGTACGGGATTTAAAGTTGGAGTGAAGAAGCCGAAGGGCAAGTGCTTCATCTGCAAGCAGGCAGGACATTGGAAGGCGGACTGTCCTCGTAGGAACCAAAACAAAGGTATATCTCATGCTCTAGTTGTTGAAACATGTTTAGCGGTGTTATCTACCAAGACCGTGTGTAGATATGGGAGCCACTGATCATGTCTGCAATTCCTTGCAGGGGTTCCAGGAAACCCGACGACTATCTGAAGGAGATTACCGTCTACATGGGCAATGCTACTAAGGTGGCAGCTGTTGGAGACGTCTACTTATCTTTTAGTAGAAATAAAAATTTAGTTTTAAGAAATTGTCTTTATGTACCCAGTTTTAGAAAGAATTTAATTTCAGTTTCTAAACTGTTTTTAGATGGATATTCAGTTTCTTTCAGTAACGATATAGTTATTAAAAGAAATAAAGTGATTATCTGTTCTGGTGCATTAGTTGGCAATTTATATACTTTAAATCCAATTTCTTCCACAAAGCAAAACATGGAAATTTATAACTCATCTTCTAATTCTAAAAAGAGAAAAGAACCTTCGGAAATGAACCAAGCATATCTTTGGCATCTAAGGCTTGGTCATATTAACTTAAGTAGGATTCAGAGGCTTATAGCCGATGGACTTTTGAGTTCATTAGAGTTGGAAAATTTTCCAACTTGTGAATCCTGCTTAAAAGGTAAAATGACCAAAAGGCCATTCAAGGCCAAGGGGTATAGAGCCAAAGAAGTGTTAGAATTGATTCACTCTGATTTGTGTGGTCCTATGTCTGTCCAGGCAAGAGGAGGTTTTGAATATTTTGTCTCTTTCATAGACGATTATTCAAGATACGGATACATTTACCTAATGCGCCGCAAGTCCGAGTGCTTTGATAAGTTCAAAGAATACAAGGTTGATGTGGAGAAACGATTAGGTAAAAGTATCAAGACACTACGGTCTGATCGTGGTGGCGAATACCTCTTAGGAGAGTTTAGGAATTACTTATCAGAGGCCGGGATTCAATCCCAATTGTCTGCACCTGGAACACCCCAACAGAATGGTGTAGCAGAACGAAGGAATAGGACTCTTATGGAGATGGTTAGATCGATGATGAGTTATTCAGAATTACCAAAT
This sequence comes from Zingiber officinale, assembly GCF_018446385.1. Classification (NCBI taxonomy): domain Eukaryota; kingdom Viridiplantae; phylum Streptophyta; class Magnoliopsida; order Zingiberales; family Zingiberaceae; genus Zingiber; species Zingiber officinale. The sequence goes on from NC_055989.1 coordinate 79,180,369, forward strand.
TCGTTTTGGGGATATGCTCTGGAAACAGCAGATACGTTCTCAACTTAGTACCTTCTAAATCGCTTCTTCTACTCCCATAGAATTGTGGAATGGGCAAAACCTAGTCTAAGACATATTCGGATTGGGGTAGTCCAAGACATGTGCTAAAACCAGATGATAAGTTAGAATCTCGTCATAAGTTCGCGTGTTTGTAGGATATCCCAAAGGAACGAAAGGAGGTTTATTTTATAGTCCTAAGACCGTAAGGTCATTGTTAGCACCAATGCCCGCTTTTAGAAGAAGACTATATAATGGATCACAAGCCCAAGAGTAAAGTTGTTTTAGAAGAACTTAGAGAGGACATGTCTACTTCAGCACCAACAAGACAAGATGAAGTACCACAAGAGATTGCAACACGTGTCACACATGATACACAACCACGGATGCCTCGTCAGAGTGGGAGGGTTGTAAGGCCTCAAAGATTCATGTTTTGGGAGAGTCTTCGGACTTGATCCCTGTAAACATGAACCTGATCCACGAACATATGATTAAGCACTCCAAGATATAGATGCAAGATCTTGGCAAAAGGTAATGAATTCAAATAGAGTCTATGTACTCTAATAAGGTCCGGGAGCTTGAACTACCCGATGGTATAAAAGCCATTGGATGCAAGTGGATCTACAAAAGGAAAAGAGGGATGAAGGTAGAAACCTTCAAAGCTAGGCTTGTTGCGAAAGGGTACACCTGTAAAGAGGGAATCGATTATGAGGAAACCTTTTCACCGGAGCCATGCTTAAGTCTATCCGATACTCTTATCCATCGCTCATATGGATTATGAAATTTGGAAAATGGATGTCAAGACTTTCCTTAATGGAAGTCTTGAAGAGAACATCCATATGAAGCAACCGTAAGGGTTCATTGAAAAGGCAAAGAGCATCTAGTGTGCAAGCTCAATCGGTCCATTTATGGACTAAAGCAAGCTTCAAGATCTTGGAACATCCGGTTTAATGAAGTAATCCAGTCATATGGATTTATTCAAAGTCCGGATGAGTCTTGTGTATATAAGAAGTGTAACGGAAACGTGGTGGTATTTCTTGTACTATACGATATTTTGTTAATTGGCAACAATGTCAAGGTATTATCGGACGTAAGGGTATGGTTGTCCAAACAATTTGATATGAAGGACTTAGAGATTGTGCACACATTCTTGGGATCAAAGTTATAAGGGATCGAAAAGAATGTTGTGTCTGTCCCAAGCTTCATATATAGATACAATCCTTGCTCGCTTTAGCATGCAGGATTCCAAGAAAGGTTTCTTACCTTTAGACATGGAGTAACTCTATCTAAAGAGATGTCTCCAAAGACATCGAAAGAGATAGTTGACATGAAAGCAGCCTTATGCTTCAGCTGAGGGAAGCCTAATGTATGCAATGTTATGACGAGACCGATATCCGCTTTTGCCGGGCATGGTCGCAGATATCGAGTAACCTCGACAAGGACATTGGATCATGTAAAGCATTTATTAAAGTACCGAGAAGGACTAGAAATTATATGCTAGTTTACCAAGCACACGACTCCCTGTGGGTTACACTGATTCGATTTCCAATCGATAAGGATAACAGAAGTCTACATCAAAGCATGTGTTTACTTTAGAGGTGGAGCCATTTCATGGAGGAGTGTTACGCAGATTTTGGACTCAACCATGGAAGTCGAGTATGTAGCAGCCAGGGAGCCAAAGAAGCAGATGGCTCAGGAACTTTCTAATGGACTTAGATGTGATTCTCGGTTTGCCCAAAATCATCACAATTTATTGTGATAATAGCGGTGCAGTTGCAAACTCCAAGGAACCACGAGCTCATAAGGCAAGTAAACATATAGAGCGCAAGTACCACCGATACGAGATATCGTGAAGCGAGGAGAAGTTGTCATCGCCAAGATTGCATCACGGATAACCTGGCATCCTTTCACTAAGGCCCTTCCGCAAAGCTTTCGATCGGCATGTGGAGGAATGGGAATCGATGTATGGTAGAAGATATGGCAAATTAGTCATTAGTATAAGTGGGAGATTGTTGAGTGTATACCGAAAGCCTAAGCTTTGTAAACATTCATTATGAATAAAGAATCACATTTGGTCAAATTGTCTACATTTGTTTAGTAGTTGTTCATATAATTTATATTGTAGATAACATAGTATGCGTGTCACATGCGTAAGATGATGTTATCAAGACTTTATAAATTATAAAAAGAGCTCACGACTAAAATGGAAAAGAACAAACCATTAGAAGGTCGAGTGTAATTAGGTATTAGTTTATCTTGACTATATAATTACACTAGTACACCTTGAGTGTATTGAGTAGGATCATTAGAGGTCGTTTCTTATACTGACTTTGTAAAGGAACAAAGACCTCGCTTATTATGGAAGTGTGTGCTCTTAATCCTAATATAATAACAAGCACATATGTTTGATATTTATTTCTTTAATTTATCAATGGGTGAGATTTAGTTCGATGAATCAATAAACCCGATAAGTTGGGAAATGGTATCACTTATAGTGTGTGTTGTTGATTATAGAAGGAAACCGTGTCCTAGAGATACTAGGTTGATCATGTCCTCAAGAGGAGCTCATAAAGATTGTCATGTTAAACCCCGCAGTGGACTTAGTCCGACATGATAATAAGGTTGAGTGGTACTACTCTTGATTTAGATATTAATTAAATGAGTTGTCAAGAACTCACTTAATTAGTGGACATTCGATATCTTAAACACAGGAGACTAACACACTCATAATAAGAAGGAGCCCAAAATGTAATTTGGGATTGGTGCAGTAGTTCAATGATAGTTCTCTAGTGGAATGAATTATCATTGATTATATTCGGGGCGAACACGGGATGCTTAATTTTATCGGGAGACCAAAACCAATTCCTCCTCTCGGTCCCTATCGTAGCCTCTTATTTATAGAGTACTATACCCACCTATACCCACCTTCTATACCCACCAATAGGGGGCCGGCCAAGCTAGCTTGGGAACCAAGCTAGGGCCGGCCTAGGTATGAATTTGGGTGGCCGGCCCTAGCTTAAACCCAAGCTAGTGGGGGCCGACCAAATTAAATTAAAAAGAAATTTTAAATTTAATTTTTATTATGTGGAAGAAATAATTTATTAAAGAGAATTTAAATTAAAATATCTCTCTTATAAAAGATCTCTTTCCTTATTTGTAGATTGGTGAGATATTTTATTTTCTCTTTAAAATTATTCACATGTTGATAAAATTAAAATTATAGAAATTTCCTTTTATCAACCATGAAGAGATTTTTAAAGAGAAATTTTATTTTTTAAAATTTCCGAAAACAAATTAGGAAGTTTTAATTGTTGATTGAAACTTGTCCAATTTGTTCTCCAATGATGTGGCCGGCCAATGTAGGTTTATTTGGGAAATTTTATTTTATTTTTCTCAATTAAATCATGTCAAGGAAATTGAGGAAATTTTATTGTAATTAAATTTCCTAATTTGCCTAGGCCAAGGAATATAAAAGAAGGGGTGAGGGTGCCTTCATGAGATACAACCTCTATTATTTTCTCCCTCTTTTCCTTGGTGTGGCCGGCATCATCTCTTCTCTTCTTCCTCTTTGTGGTGGCCGAAACTCTCTATTGCTTGGAGCTCTTGTGGAGGCCGGATACTACTTGGAGAAGAAGAAGAAGAAGGAGAGGAAGCTTGCATCTCTTAGAGCTTGGTTGGTGTTTTTCTTCTTCCTTGGTGGAGCTTTTGGCCGAACCTAGCTAGGAGGAGAAGAAGGTGCTTGGTGGTTTCTCATCTTGGAAGATCGTTGCCTACACAACGTCCGAGGTTAGAAGAGGAATACGGTAAAAGATCAAAAGGTATAACTAGTAATTTTTCTTTCCGCATCATGCTAGTTATTTATGGAAATAATACCAAATACAAGAGGCTTACGTTCTAGAATTTCGAATATGTTTTTCGAAGTTGTGTTCTTTTGTTTTTTCTTTTCCTTGTGATTTGATTGTTCTCTTTGGTTAACCTAAAGTTATTTTAGGAAATTAAATATTATCTTTCTATAAAAGGTTTTGTCTAGTCGGTGGTGGTTGCTCCCATATCCAAGAAGGCCATGTGCCTCGCCACGTCAGTACTGGGAACCAATTATGGAAATTAATATTTAATGGAATTAATAACTTAAGGAGACTTGGGTCGAACGTGTTAAGTTCCGCAGGAGATCCAAGTCAAAACCTAAAAGAACAAATAGATTAAGTTTTGGATCAAACGTGTTAAGTTCCGCAGGCGATCCAAAATTTAATTTAAAAGAACACATGGTAGCTAGGAAAAGGTTCAGACCTTTGTACAAAATTTTTGTACAGTGGAACCTATAGGTTTTCCGAGTAGCAACCAACAGCTTCAGTAATGGAGAGCTCAGCAAAGCTTTGATCGCAAGGAACAAGAAGGAGAAAGAAGAAGTCTCAGACTCTACTGTAGAGGCCCTTGATTTATATGAACCTGCGAAGAGGAAGAAAGAAGAAATCTAGCCATTGTGTCTCAACGGCTAGACCTGGATCGATCAGGCTCCACCCTGATCGGTCCAGGATGGATCTGGTCGGTCAGGGGACCGATCAGGCCCTAGGCTGATCGGTCCCCAGACCGATCCCAACTCTCACAGAGAGTTGGTTGCGATCCCTGATCGGTCTGTGGACCAATCAGGCCCTAGGCTGATCGGTCCCCAGACCGATCCCAACTCTCATAGAGAGTTGGTTGCCAGAGCCCTGATCGGTCTGTGGACCGATCAGGCCATTCCTTCTCCCAATCTGTTTGGTTACTGATCGGTCACCAGATCGATCAGATGACCCAGTGTATCACTGGATCGGTCACCAGACCGATCCAATTTCCCAGCCTTAAACCTAAAGCCTTCCTGATCTAGAGAACGAGCTACCAAGCCCTCTCTGACCTAGTCCGGAGAATGAGCTACCGAGCCCTCTCCGACTTCCACGTCCGGTCCAGAGAACGAGCTACCCAGCCCTCTCTGACCTAGTCCAGAGAACGAGCTACCGAGCCCTCTCCGACTTCCATGTCCGGTCCAGAGAACGAGCTACCGAGCCCTCTCTGACCTAGTCCAGAGAACGAGCTACCGAGCCCTCTCCGACCTCCCATGCCAAGCTTCCATACTTGGACTTTTCCCCGTGCCAAGCTCCCTGCTTGGACTTTTCCCGTGCCAAGCTCCTTGCTTGGACTTTTCCGTGCCAAGTCTCCATACTTGGACTTTTCCCGTGCCAAGCTCCCTGCTTGGACCTTTTCGTGCCAAGTCTCCATACTTGGACTTTTCCCGAATCAGGTCAACACAAGTCGGGTCAACCAGGTCAACCGTGACCAAAGGTTGCACCCACAATCCCCCAAGTTCCTATTCTTGTCAAACATCAAAATATAACTTCTCTATTCTTGTCAAACATCAAAATATACCTCGAGTCAGGTCAACTCGAGTCGGGTCACCCAGGTCAACCTTGACCTAAGGTTGCACCCACAATCCCCCAAGTTCCTATTCTTGTCAAACATCAAAATATAACTTCTCTATTCTTGTCAAACATCAAAATATACCTCGAGTCAGGTCAACTCGAGTCGGGTCACCCAGGTCAACCTTGACCTAAGGTTGCACCAACAATCTCTCCCTTTTTGATGTTTGACAAAAACCATAATCAAGTTAGGTTAACCCGATAACCTAACTTAGGTTTTCCAATAGTTCTCCAATAGTTCTCCAATGTCCTTCCTTGAACATTCTCTGAACATTCTCCCCAATCTCCAATGTTCTTCCTTGAACATTCTCTAGACATTCTCCCCCTTTTTGACACACATCAAAAAGAGTGAATCAAGGTCAAGAGTTTCTTCCTAATGAAAGTCCCATACCTTTCATTGAAACCCTTAATTTCCCCCTTGATATTAAAGTCAACAATCAACTTAGTGATAATCCCATATCACTCATCCTCAGAAATCTTGACGAGTAAAAACTCCCCCTAAAAGTCAACTCTCCCTTGACCAATAGGTAAAACTCCCCCTAAAGGTCAACTCCTCCTTGACCATTGCACCAACAATGTCTTGGAGAGTTTCAACCCTTTAGAAATCTAAAACACCAACTTCCATAGCTGAAATTTCATACAACAGTCGAAAATCAGCATTTTGGCACGCTCTGATCAGTCACCAGACCGATCAGGCCTCCACTGGATCGGTCACCAGACCGATCCACCCTTCCCTGGATCGGTCCAGTGACCAATCCAGCCTTCCCTGGACCGATCAGGATCTCCTCTGATCGGTCCAGAATTCTCTGATAAGAATTTCTGATTTTTCTCCCGAAATTCAGAAACCCCTAAAAAATTACAGAAAATTCCAAAAATTATAAAATTTTGAGGATACATTCCTCATAACATATATTATCATAGAAAAATAGTTTTCTATGAAAATAACTCCCATATTTTAATCTTGATACAAAGTTCGAAAGACTTTGAAATAGCTCAAGGTTAATCCATCTTTGTATCAACTTGCTCAATGATGAATGCTATCACTAGAAAAGCTTCATCAAGGTTTTTCAAATCAATTTTGAAATGATCTTAAACCATTCAATTTAGGACCACAATCTTAGGGCTAAATGTACATGACTTGTACACAAGTTTTCCCTATGATCCTCAAATTCGAATTAGGCTCATCTAGATACAAGAACTATGCACCTTGATCCTAACTCATAATCCTAATATCTCACACACATCTAAGGTGTATCAAACACATCCAAGTCAATTTTGATGTGAGATATGAGTTTAGGTCACCTTAAGCTAAGTTCTCATGCATTTTCTAAACAACAATTTGATCTCCATATCAAATTGTGTTTCTATCCTTAAATCAAACTAATTGATCATAAATGCAAGAGATGATGACATGGCATAAAATAATATCATAAGTGGAAACATGTGCCAATGTCATGATGTCATGGCATAAAGTATGAAACTTAAATAACGCATGACATATAACTAACCTAAGCATTATCATGACATTTCAAATGATAATAAAATAAATATGATGTCATGACATGGCATATGACAAACAATGTATGGCAAATAACATATAAAGGTATAGAAAATACCTAATTCTAGCCTTAGTTTCCATTTTTGATAATTTTGATCATTTTACCATAAATTCTATATTCCTAAGTGTAATAGACCTAAAATCATATACTAAAGATTTTTAGATCACTATGTGCCAATTAGATTGACCCTAGAAAACTCCTCAAATGTGGTTGGCACATCCTAATCACCTTAGGAATAATTTTTAATTTCATTTTCAAGGCTTGATTACACCTTGAAAATTCCTCAAATGCCACCTTTTGCCATGAGTAGGTTAACTACCTATCCAATTAAGGTTGGCACACCCTAAACCATCTAGCGTGAAGGAATCACGCTCCTAGGAACCCAATACCTATTTGAGCTCATTGGGTTCACTAAATATTCACTAGGGATGACTTCCCTAGCAACCCTCCTAATGACCCATCTAGGCTTTAAAGCCTTGGTCATTTGGGACTCATCAAGATCAACTCTAGGGGTGACTCCCCTTGTGACCTTGGTGATGGTCTTCTTAGGTCTTGTTCCATAATCGAATGGAACATTATGATAAGCGGGCTTGACCACTTGAGACTTAGGTTTGTGACCCAAACCTCTCATGTCCTTGGGCTTTGATTTTTGACTCTTAGACCCTAGAGTTGACTTCTCCAAATTTTTAAGAGTCTTTTCTAAAGTGTCAAGTCTTGACCTCAAGACTTGATTTTCCTTCTTTAATACCTCAAGCTTTAATTTTCCATTTTTCTTTGAGGTATTCCTAGGCATATGTCTAGTTGTTTTGGGATTCCTATCTAGGTTTTCCTTAACCTTAGATGAGTTAACTCTAGGGTTGGCATTTCTAGCATTGTCCTTATCTAGGATAACATGTTTGGCACCTAAGCACATGTATCGGTTTCTATGGTTATCATGCTTATCATTATTGACAATTGCAATAAAATTACTAGCATGTGTCTTATTAGAATTGCAAGAATGTGCCTTAAAGGATACCTTAGGGTTTACCTTAGCTCCCCCCCATAGATGTGCTTGGTCTCTTGTCCTTGTGAGGTTGCCTCCCCCTTTGACATTGACTCCTATAATGTCCCCTTTGCTTGCATTGGAAGCACACCACGTGCTCCTTGCCCTTGCGTATCGGGACTCCGGCTTCCTTGACTTTTGGCGACTTTAATTTTCTTAGCATCTCACCCATTCTAAATTTTTAAGTATGGTAATCCTATAATTACGTGAGATGACTCTATTGATTGTGAGTTTAATTGTAATTAAGTTATTGATTGTGAGTTTAATTGTAATTAAGTAGGGTTGTTACTATCTTAAAATTGAGTTTTAGTTGAATTTGATTATGTTAAAATAATTTTGGGTTAAAATGAATTATTAAGATTAATATAGTAACATTATTTTTATTTATTAATGTTTAGTTTAGAAATTTTAATGGTATTTGTTAAAGATAATTATCTAATTAAGGATTAATTAAGTTGGTTGGGTTAAGAATTGTTTTTAATAGTTATAGTTATAGGTTGATTGTTAGATTAATGATTGATTTAAAATTAATTTAAAAGGTAGTCTCAATTGAGTTTAATTTTGCATGATTATGTACTTTTAATTAATTAAGGATTAAAAATTTGATTTATAATTTATTGCTTATAATGGATTAATTGATTATGAATTAATTTAATTAGGTAAATATTTTAGAATTAGTTTTTTTATTTAATTTTGATTTTAGGTTAAAGTACTTTATTTGTTGATTAAAGTTAAGATTTTAAGTTGAAATTCATTAAGAATTAATTAAGTGTATTAAACTGTAAAGTTAATGATTAATTTAATTAAGTTAAAGTTATTAATTATTGATTTAATATTGGTTAAAGTTAAATTAATTTATTTACATGCAATTGTTAAATTTAAAGTCATTAAAGATTAATTATGTCTATTAAGGTAAATTAGTTATTCATTGGGGTTAATTAATTTAGTTTTATTTTAAAGTTGTTTTAGTTTCTTTTTAAAGTACACTTGAGTTAATTAAAGTTTAAGTTTAGTTTGAATTTATTTTAATTTAGTTTTATTTTTATTAATTTAAAGTTTGAATTGAATTTTGATTAATTTAAAGTTGTAATTAATTTTAGATTTTAAGTTATGTTTTTACATTAAATTTGGTTTTCATAATTAGGTTTAATTGAATTAAAATTTTAATTAAGTTTTTTAGTTAAATTTGAAAAAGGTTAGTTTTTTTATTAAGTTTTAAAATTAAGTTTTAAAATAATTTACTTTGAAAATAATTTAAATTAAGTTTTAAAATAGTTTTAATTAAGTTTTAAAATAATTTTGATTAAGGTTTTAAAATAATTTTGATTAAGTTTTAAAATAATTTAGTTTTAAAATAGTTTTAATTAAGTTTTAAAATAGTTTTAATTAAGTTTTAAAATAATTTAGTTTTAAAATAGTTTTAATTAAGTTTTAAAATAGTTTTAATTAAGTTTTAAAATAGTTTTAATTAAGTTTTAAAATAATTTAGTTTTAAATTAATTATTTAATTAATTTTAAATTATTTAATTATTGACTTATTTAAAATGGTTATTGAACCCATGTTAGATTCAAACTTAGCTTTGAGTTAATCAAGTAAATTTCCTAAGGATAAGTTTTCAGTTCAGTGGCGAGACATATGACCTTCTTGTGTATCAACGGTGGACCACTTGCTTAAGACTTTCCAAACTGTTCCTGCTCAAAAAACTTAATACTAAATTTTAGTCTAACTAGCCCATGTTTGACTGGGGTAGCTTCGGTCAGATCCACTAAGTCTAGTGCACCAGGTAGAATACACAAGATTCAACCTAGACATGTCTTAGACAAAGTTTCCTTGACGTACTATCATCCCAATTCATTCTGATGCTATGTTGTAAGGTTTGGTAAATATTTTTTAACTAACCATTCTAAATTAATAACATAAAAAGAAGATGTATGACATGTTATATAGCAAATAAATATGCATAATCACAGCAAGTCAATCAATTCAAATAAGTCATATTAATATTGTTTATTATTGTTATTGTTATTATTATTATTGTTATTGTTATTTTATTATTATTAACATTATTATTATTTTTATTATTATTATTATTATTGTTTATTATTGTTTTGTTATAGCTGTTGTTGCTTTGTTATTATTATTTATTATTGTTATTGTTATTGTTGTTATTTTATTATTATTATTATTACTTTGTTATTATTATTAATATTAATTTGTTTCATAATTTAAGGGTACATAATTATAATTAGTTTTGTGGAAATTTTGTTTTAGATTTGATTTTGATTTATAACTTAAATCTAGATTTTGTGAGTTAATAAAATTATTAATAATATTTTCTAATTTATCAATTTTATTTTTTAAAACATTATTTAGTTTTTCTAGTTTTCTAAAATTCGATTTTGTATTTAATTTATGGTTTAGTTTCTTATTTTTAGTTGAATTTTGCTTATTGTTAATTATTTTTAGATAATTATTATTTTGATTTAAATTCAAATTATCTTGAATAAATAAGTTTTGATTAACTAGATTTGGGTCTTGATAAAGGTTTGGGTTGATTTGATCAATTTTAGTTTTATTTGAATTAATTAAGTTTTTATTAATTAAATTATTTTTGTTAAGTAATGTTAATGTAGGATTTTCATGCATTTTCAATTTCATAGTACGATTCAAACAAGAAGGATCTAAAGCATACAATCTTTCATGTAACATAAATTGTTTTACCTTAATTGCTCCCCCTAGATCCTTGGATCTTGTTTCTGGGCATTGAGATTTGTAGTGTCCTATCTTTTTGCACTTGAAACATTCGATGTGGTCTTTCATTTTCTGGACTTTAGGCATCGGTTCCTCCTTTTCCTCCGGTTGTGCAGATCCATTCATCGGGCATTTACTTTTATAGTGTCCTTTCTCTCTGCAATTAAAACATGTTATGTGTTCTTTAAATTTTGAATTTACAATATTACCTTTTGAATCCTCATTAGAATTCTCCCCCTTAACCATTTCCACTTCGGATTCAGGCTCGAACATTTGGTCAGGCTTAGGTTCAGGTTTGGACACTTGTTCTGACTCGAGTTCGGATCCTTCAGTCTCCTCCTCATTCACTAGTGCGATGAAGTTGATTTGGTCTTGTTCTTCTAGATCTGGTTCTGAGGATAGCTCTCCAGATTTAGACTCTGATTCGAACTCACTTTTGCCTTGATCTTCTAGCCTCGACGGAGTCTCGTGAAGCTCGATCAATTTGGTCCACATCTCGAATGCGTTCTTGTAATCTTCTAATTGACACAAACTTTATTAGGCAAAACACTAATTAAAATGTCTATTACTTTTGTGTTTGCTTCTAAGTTTTGAGAAGATTGTCTCAGTGTGATCCAGTTGTCGAAATTGTTACTTCCAATGAAGCATTCCATCATTTGCCCCCAAGAATTGAAGTAGACTTGATCGTAGGATGGAGGATCGTAGATACTTCTCCTTTCTTGATAAGATATCGACATTCTTGCAAGAAAAGAAAATAACAAACCGATTTCTAAGACTTTCATCATGGGATTAGTAGTGCTTGAAAAATAATAAGAAAAAATATTCTAAAAGAAAAGAAATTGAAGAAAAGAAAAAGTTTTTAAAATGCTTTGAAAAACGGTTAAGTAATTTCAGAGCTAACGAGACTCTGATACCAATTGATAGATTGAATAAGAGCGATAGAGGGGGGGTTAATATCGCGCTTTAAAATCTTTTTCTTTTAACTTTGAAAGCGGAGTCGTGCACAGCGGAAAGTAAAAGAATAGACAGGTTTGTTTACTTCATTCAGAGTCTAGGTCGACTCCTACTCGAAGGCCCGCTATCCTTGACCGCACCGATGGGCAAAGCACTATAACCCTTCTTTCCGAAATCCTAGGAAAGAAGTAGATCGTATAGATACAAAGATATAAGATAGTAACACTCCTACTATCTTATATGAAATTAAGTGCAGTTCAAAATAAATATACCGACAGTAGGATTTGAAAGTTGAAGCTCGGTCGGCACTATCGGACGGAATGACTTGTAGAGTTGATGAAGATTTGTAGCACGAGCAGCTTGCAGAAGAGAACTTGAGTCTCCTTTTATATGTATACTGGACATTCGGTCGATCGATCCTCCTGTTCGATCGACTGAACACGCTCCCCTCCTTCTTGGCTGGAGTCTGACCCTGGCTCGATATTCTGCATTAACTGGTCTTTAATTATTTGGTCGACTGATCCATCTTTTCGGTCGACCAAACAAGCTCTTTCCCTGTTCATCGAAATCTACTGAGATCTTTATTTAATGCGCCTTTAATGTTGATTGGATCGGTCAACTGATCCACGGGTTTGGTCGACCGATCCACGGGTTCGGTCGACCGATCAACCCAAGTTTCCTTTTCCTTCTGATTGACACTGATGATCTATTCTGTGTTGAGTCATCATGGTTTGATCGACCGATAGTCCGTTTCGGTCGACCGATCAAGTTTTGACCGGACTCTGGGCTGTTCTGGTCTGATCTAAACACTGCTTTGATCTCTTCTTGTTGGGTCGACCGATCCTCTGGTTCGGTCGACCGATCCAGCCAAAACTGTAAAACAGTGTTAGACAATAAATCTGCAAAACAGATGATAGCACAATAATATAATAATGCATGAGTAATGTAGGACAGTAGAACTGTCTTGATCTCAACTTGGAAACCTTCCCGGTTTCTTCAGTTGGATCAGCGACCTTAGGTTGTTCCCTTCAGGAACCCGACCTCACTGTCGCTTCTCCAGTTGTTTACCTCAACTTACCTGCCAAACATGTGTTAGAGTGTATACTAAAAGCCTAGCTTTTGTAAACATTTATTTTTAAAATAAAAGAATCACATTGGTCAAAAGTCTACATTTTATTTGTTAAGTGTAGTTGTTCAATTAATTTATATTGTAGATAACATGATGTGTGGTGTCACACACAGAAGATCATGTTATCAGTTCTTTATAAATTATAAACAGTTGCTCACGACTAAGATGGAAAGGAACAAATCATTAGAAAAGTCATAGTGTAATTAGGTATTAGTTTATCTTGACTAATAAATTACACTAGTACACTCTAAGTGTATTGAGTAGGATCATTTTAGGTAAGTTCTTTTTATACTGACTTAATAAAAGAACTAGACCTTAGTTATTATGCAAGTGTGTGCTCTTAATCCTAATATAATAACAAACACATATATTTAGTATTTATTTTTTTAACTTATCAAAGGGTGAGATTTAACTCGATAAATCAATAGGCCCGATAAGTTGGGAAATAATATTGCTTATAGTGTGTGTTGTTAATTATAGAAGAAAATTGTGTCCTAGTAATCTAGGTTGAGAATGTCCCCAAGAGGAGCTCATAAGGATTGTCATGTTAACCCCTGCAGGTGGACTTAGTCCGACAGACAATGAAGTTGAGTGGTACTACTCTTGGAGCTAGATATTAATTAAGTGAGTTGTCAGTAACTTACTTAATTAGTGAACATTCATTATCTTAAACACAGGGAGACTAACACACTCATGATAAGAAGGAGCCCATAATGTAATTTGGATTTGGTGCGGTAGTGCAATAATAACTTTCTAGTGGAATGAGTTATTATTGATGAACTTGAGTTGTGTGTTCGGGGCGAACATGGGATACTCAAGCTCATCGGAAGGCCAAAATCAATTTCTCCTCTAGGTCCCTGTCATAGCCTCATTAATGCCTCAAGTCCATCCAAATAAAAGTCCATCTTGTCCAAAGAAAAGGGGCTGACCCAAGGCTTGGTGACCAAGCCAAGGGTCGGCCACTATCTCCTCAAGAGGGCCGACCCTATGCTTGGTACCCAAGGAAATAGGGGCCGGCCATAATAATTCAAATAAGAAGGGGTGTTTTGAATTTTTAAAATCTTTTCTTTATAGAAAACTACATGTTTTAAAAGAGAGTTTTTAAAATATAAAACTTTCCTTATTTGAATTAGGCCACATGGTTTAAAAGAAATTTTAAAAGTTTTAAAAGTTTCATTTTTTAACCATCCTCATGGTTTTAAGAAAAAAGGAAGAGAAGTTTTAAATTTAAAATTTGTAACCATGTTAAAAAATGAAATTTTAGAAGAGAAGTTTTAAATTTTAAAACTTGGTTTTAATTTTCCTTTTTAACATTCATTTTAGGAAATTTAAAAGAGAGCTTGTAAAATTTTATAAGAGTTTTTTCTTTGCTTATAAAATTTTTACAAAGGTTATTTCTTTCCTTTTATTGTGGTCGGCCACCCTTGCTTGGTGCCCAAGCAAGGGGCCGGCCAATCAAGCCAATCAATCCATGATTGGTGATTGAATCAATCAAGAGGAAAGAAAAGGAAAAAGGAAAAATAAGAGAAAGATTTTAATTTTTGTAAAAAGTCTTCCCTTATTTGCCTTGGGCAAGTAATATAAAAGAAGGGGAGGGGAGGCCTCATGAGATAACAATTTTTATTCTCTTGTTGGTGATCCTCTTGTGGTCGGCCCTCTCTCCCTCTCTTCTCCCTTTACTCTCTTTTGCTCCTTGGTGGTGGTGGTGGCCGAAACTTAGAGAATGAGGAGAAGCTCTTTGGGCGGTGTTCATCTTGGAGGATCGTCGCCCACACGACGTCCAAGGCGATACGAGGAATACGGCAGAAGATCTCGAGGTTATTATCATACAAAGAAAATGTATAACTAGTAATTTTCTTCCACATCATGCTAGTTACTTTTCTTTGTTAGAATTCTAAATACAAGAGGCATTAGATTCTAGTTTTTCGAATTGTAATTCGAGTTTGTGGTTTCTTTTTGTTTTGTCGAATTTGTGATTCGATTATTCTTTTTAGTTAAACCTAGAGTTATATAAGGAAATTAAATATTAGCTTTTCTTAAAAGTCTTTGTCTAGAAAGTGGTGGTTGCTCACATATCCAAGAAGGCCTAGTGCCTTGCCATATTTAACCTGGAAGCTAATTTTGAAAATTAATATTTAATTGAATTTATAACATAGGTTGATTTGGATCAATAGTGTTAAGTTCCGCTTGCGATCCAAATCTAAACCATTAAGAGCAGATAAGTTAAATTTGGAATCAATAATGTTAAGTTCCGTTTGTGATTCCTAATTTAACTTCTAAAGAACACAATAGGTTGTTTAGGAAAAGTTTAACACTTGTACAAAATTTTTGTACAGTGGAACTGGTATGATCTTCCTAGGACCAACCAACAATTGGTTTCAGAGCTAGGGTTTGCCTCTGTGTGTTTTGGCTTTCAAATTAATTATGCACATGTCATACATAATTTAGGCAGGATAATAGTAGGATGTGCTAACTTTGTAGTTACAGGCTCCAACTATTATGGCATAAAGATATTGTGTGTGATTGGACCCTTGGACATGTCAAGGGCAATATTTTGTGTGTGCATGATTGTATGTATCAAATACAACAGGAGCTGTATTACTTTTAGAATTTTTTTTTTATTCGATCTAGAATACATGTACATTCCTTTGTGGAATATAAGATCGATATATGTAAAATTCTATATTTGTCGCGAATCGTATCCTTACGAGGCGTGGTGCTATTGGAGGACCAGAGGCGTAGCGAAAAAAGGAAACTCGATGGACCCAACGGCATGAACTTGAGGGCTGGCAGCACGCGAAGGACAGTGATGAAAGAAGCCATAATAGTTGGAAAATTAATTTCCATATTTATTACTTTTATTTACTGTGATGTGTGCATGTGATGTATGCTAGCATAGGTTAAAATCCTCAATTTTAAATAACTAAGTGGGAGAGGAATTTTAATAAAATTCCACGGTCTCCATTACTAGTTTGTAAGTGATGCAAACAAACTTGCGCGTTGGCTCTGAGTGCCTTCCTCCATATCGGATGAGTTTGTTTGTGGATCACTAAATCAAACTTCCATTTTGGATGACTATAGGAAATTAATCAAGAGCATGTGATCTTCCCCATCGGAAGGGGCACAATCTTATTAATGGACTAAGTGTCAAGTAATGGTATACACTTAGGCACGTCTAATAGTATTCTCCCCATCAGAGTCACTGCTATTACTTATGTGACCGAAGGAAAACCAACTATTAATTTTATTTGTCAAAAGTTAGGTTGACAAGAATAAAATTAATGGGTAAAACCTACTCTTACAAATGTTTGATTTTGTATACGTCCACACTATCGTGGCATACAAAATTCACGGTGATTTGAGGTGTTGTTAATTTAAAATAGTATTGTTTGAGGAATCAATATTATTCTAAATTTAGAGTCTTGATCAAAGTTTATTTTTGTGATTCTTATGATGACTTTCAACCCACTAGCCATTATTCTGAAAGAGAATAGACTTACTGGTCCCAACTATATGATTGGAAAAGAAACCTGGATATTGTCTTAACTGCTGAAAGCTATAAGTTTGTACTATCAGAGGTATGCCCAAATACACCTAATGGTGATTCTACCCCAGAGGAGATTGAGTATCATAAGAAATGGGTAAAAACATATGAGATGGTGCGGTGTTACATTTTGACTTCAATGTCAAATGTATTGCAACATCAGTATCAAGATTTACCAACTACTTATGATATAATGAATAATCTCAAAGAACTCTTTGGGCACCAGAGTCGGACTGCTAGGCAAGAGACAATGAGAAAGTTAATGACAGCCACCATGTCGGAGGGGACACCCGTAAGGGATCATATCCTCAAAATGATGGCTTATTTGAACGAAATATAAGTCCTTGGAGGTGAAATCAATGGGGAAACCCAGGTCGATATAATTCTCCAAACGCTACCCAGAAGTTTTGAGCAATTCCGCCTGAACTATAACATGAACAAAAGGGAGTATACGTTGGCGAAACTTCTGACAGAACTACAGGCAGCAGAAGGTATATTTCATCATAGTTCTCAGATTCACTATGCTGAAAATGGTTCTACTTCTAAGTCAAAAGGCAAGAAGAAGAAGAAACAGGTCTTTTCAGCAAAGAAGGTGAATAAACCTCAGGGTATAGGACAAAAAACTGGAATGAAGAAGATGAAGGGCAAGTGCTTCATCTGCAAGCAGTCCTCGTAGGAATCAGAACAATAAAGGTATATCTCATTCTCTAGTAGTTGAAACATGTTTAGCGGTGTTATCTACCAGCACCTGGTATGTAGATACGGGAGCCATTGATCATGTCTGCAACTCTTTGCAGGGGTTCCAGGAAACCCGACGACTATTTGAAGGAGAAATAACCGTCTACATGGGCAATGCTACTAAGGTGGCGGTTGTTGAAGTGGGAGACGTCTACTTATCTTTTGATAGGAATAGAAGTTTGATTTTAAGAAATTGTCTTTAAGTACCCAGTTTTAGAAAGAATTTAATTTCAGTTTCTAAACTGTATTTAGATGGATATTCTGTTTCCTTTAATGACAATGTGGTTATAAAGAGAAATAGGGTTATTATCTATTCTGGTGCATTGGTTGACAATTTATATACATTAAATCCAATTTCTCCCATAAAGCAACAAATGGAAATTAATAACACATCTTCTAATTCTAATAAGAGAAAAGAACCTTCAGAAATGAACCAAACATATCTTTGGCATCTAAGGCTTGGTCATATTAACTTAAGTAGGATTCAAAGGCTTATAGCCAATGGACTCTTGGGTACATTAGAGTTGGAAAACTTTCCAACCTGTGAATCTTGCTTGGAAGGTAAAATGACCAAGAGACCTTTTAAGGCCAAGGGGTATAGAGCCAAAGATGTGTTAGAACTGATTCATTTTGATTTGTGTGGTCCTATGTCTATCCAGGCAAGAGGTGGTTTCGAATACTTTGTCTCTTTTATAGATGATTATTCGAGATACGGATACATTTACTTGATGCATCGCAAGTCTGAGTACTTTGATAAGTTCAAAGAGTGCAAGGCTGATATGGAGAACGTCTTGGTAAAAGTATCAAAACACTACGGTCTGATCGTGGTGGCGAATAACTCTTAGGAGAGTTTAGGAATTACTTATCAGAGGCAGGGATTTAATCCCAGTTGTCCGCACCTGGTACACCCCAACAGAATGGTGTGGCAGAACGAATGAATAGGACTCTTATGGAAATGGTTAGATCGATGATGAGTTATTCAGAATTACCAAATTCGTTTTGGGGATACGCTCTGGAAACAGCAGCGCACATTCTGAACTTAGTACCTTTTAAATCAGTACCCTCTACTCCCACAGAATTGTGGAATGGGTGAAAGCCCAGTCTAAGACATATTCGGATTTGGGGTAGTCCAACATATGTGCTGAAAGCATATGCTGATAAGTTAGAATCTCGTACAAAAGTTCACGTGTTTGTGGGTTATCCTGAAGAAACGAAAGGTGGTTTATTTTATAGTCCTAAAGACCAGAAGGTCATTGTTAGCACCAATGCCCAATTTTTAGAAGAAAACTATATAATGGACCACAAGCCCAAAAGTTAAATTGTTCTAGAAGAAATGAAAGAGGACACGTCTACTTCAGTACCAACAGTATAAGATGAAGTATCACAAGAGACTGCAACACGTGTCACACATGATGCACAACCGCAGACAGTACCTCGTCGTAGTGGAAGGATTGTGAGGTAACCAGAGAGATTCATATTTTTGGGAGAGTTTTCGGACTTGATTCCGGGTAAACATAAACCTAATCCCCAGACACATGACGAAGCACTCTAAGATATAGATGCAGTATCTTGGCAAAAGACAATGAATTTTGAAATAGAGTCTATGTATTCTAATAAGGTCTGGGAGCTTGTAGAACCACTAGATGGTGTAAAAGTCGTTGGATGTAAGTGAATCTACAAAAAGAAAAGAGGGACAGACGGGAAGGTAGAAACCTTCAAGGCAAGGCTTGTTGCGAAAGGGTATACTCAGAAAGAGGGAATAGATTATGAGGAGACTTTTTCGCCAGTAGCTATGCTAAAGTCTATCCGGATACTCTTATCCATTGCTGCTCATATGGATTATGAGATTTGGCAAATGGATGTCAAGGCATCTTTCCTTAACGGAAGTCTTGAAGAAAACATCCATATGAAGCAATCAGAGGGGTTCATTAAAAAGGGTAAAGACTAAAGAGCATCTAGTGTGCAAGCTAAATCGGTCTATTTATGGACTGAAGCAAGCTTCAAGATCTTGGAGCATCTGGTTTAATGAAGTAATCCAGTCATATGGATTTATTCAGTGTCCGGATGAATTTTGTGTATACAAGAAGTGTAACGGAAACATGGTGGTATTTCTTGTACTATACATAGATGATATTTTGTTAATTGGCAACAATGTCAAAGTGTTATCAGACGTAAGGGTATGGTTATCCAAACAATTTGATATGAAGGACTTAGGAGAATGTGCACACATTCTTGGGATCAAAGTTATAAGGGATCGCAAGAAAAGGATGTTGTGCATATCTCAAGCTTCGTATATAGATACAATCCTTGCTCGTTTTAGCATGCAGAACTCCAAGAAAGATTTCTTACCTTTTAGGCATGGAGTAACTTTATCTAAAGAGATGTCTCCGAAGATATCAAAGGAGATAGAGGACATGAAGGCAGTTCCTTATGCTTCGGCTGTCGGAAGCCTAATGTATGCAATGTTGTGTACGAGACCTTTTGTCGTAGGCATGGTTAGCAGATATCAGAGTAATCCTGGACAAGGACATTGGACTGCTGTAAAGTATATATTGAAGTACTTGAGAAGGACTAGAGATTATATGCTAGTTTACCAAGCAGACGATTTACTCCCTGTAGGTTACACAGATTCAGATTTCCAATCAGATAGGGACAACAGTAAGTCTACATCAGGCTATGTGTTTACTTTAGGAGGTGGAGTCATTGCATGGAGGAGTGTTAAGCAGAAATGCATTTCAGACTCAACCATGGAAGCTGAGTATGTGGCAGCCTCTGAGGCAGCCAAAGAAGCAGTATAGCTCAGGAACTTCCTAATGGACTTAGATGTGATTCCTGGTTTGCCCAAGATTATCACAATTTATTGTGATAATACCGGTGCAGTTGCAAACGTGAAGGAACCACGAGCCCATAAGGCAAGTAAGCATATAGAGCGCAAGTACCACCTGATACGGGACATCGACAAGTGAGGAGAAGTTGTCGTCGCCAAGATTGCATCAGCAGATAACCTAGTAGATCCTTTCACTAAGGCCCTTCCGGCGAAAGCTTTTGATCGGCATGTGGAGGGGATGAGAATCAGATGTATGGCAGCTTAGTCTTTTAGTATAAGTGGAAGATTGTTAGAGTGTATACTAAAAGCCTAGCTTTTGTAAACATTCATTTTTGAAATAAAATAATCACATTGGTCAAAAGTCTACATTTTATTTGTTAAGTGTAGTTGTTCAATTAATTTATATTGTAGATAACGTGGTGTGTGGTGTCACACACAGAAGATCATGTTATCAATTCTTTATAAATTATAAACAGTTGCTCACGACTAAGATGGAAAGGAACAAATCATTGAAAAAGGCGTAGTGTAATTAGGTATTAGTTTATCTTGACTAATAAATTACACTAGTACACTCTAAGTGTATTGAGTAAGATCATTTTAGGTAAGTTCGTTTTATACTGACTTAATAAAAGAACTAGACCTTAGTTATTATGGAAGTGTGTGCTCTTAATCCTAATATAATAACAAGCACATATATTTAGTATCTATTTCTTTAACTTATCAAAGGGTGAGATTTAACTCGATAAATCAATAGGCCCGATAAGTTGGGAAATGATATTGCTTATAGTGTGTGTTGTTGATTATAGAAGGAAACTGTGTCCTAGTAATCTAGGTTGAGAATGTCTCCAAGAGGAGCTCATAAGGATTGTCATGTTAAACCCTGCAGGTGGACTTAGCCCGACTGACAATGAAGTTGAGTGGTACTACTCTTGGAGCTAGATATTAATTAAGTGAGTTGTCAGTAACTTACTTAATTAGTGAGCATTCATTATCTTAAACACAGGGAGACTAACACACTCATGATAAGTAGGAGCCCATAATGTAATTGGGATTGGTGCGGTAGTGCAATAATAACTTTAGCTCATCGGAAGGCCAAAACCAATTTCTCCTCTAGGTCCCTGTCGTAGCCTCATTAATGCCTCAATTCCATCCAAATAAAAGTCCATCTTAGTGTCCAAGAAAAGGGGCCGGCCCAAGGCTTGGTGACCAAGCCAAGGGCTTACCACCATCTCCTCAAGAGGGGCAGCCCTATGCTTGGTACCCAAGCAAGTAGGGGCCGGCCATAATAATTCAAATAAGAAGGGGTGTTTTGAATTTTTAAAATCTTCTTTTTGTAGAAAACTACATGTTTTAAAAGAGAGTTTTTAAAATATAAAACTTTCCTTATTTGAATTAGGTCACATGGTTTAAAATAAATTTTAAAAGTTTTAAAACTTTTCTTTTTTAACCATCCTCATGGTTTTAAGAAAAAAGGAAGAGAAGTTTTAAATTTGAAATTTGTAACCATGTTAAAAAAGGAAATTTTAGAAGAAAAGTTTTAAATTTTAAAACTTGGTTTTAATTTTCCTTTTTAACATTCACTTTAGGAAATTTAAAAGAGACCTTGTAAAATTTTATAAGAGTTTTTTCTTTGCTTATAAATTTTTACAAAGGTTATTTCTTTCCTTTTATTGTGGTCGGCCACCCTTGCTTGGTGCCCAAGCAAGGGGCCGGCCAATCAAGCCAATCCAGCCAAAACTGCGGATGGACTTGATAAGTTAGAAAAAACCCTAAAAAGGATGGAAAATATCCTAAAAGGGCAAAATGAGCAAAACCTAGGTTTAGGAGCACAAAGGTCATCCAATGGCCATAGAGGTTTGGGATACAAACCCAAGGCTAAAAAGGATGTAATTTCTTACCATAGGGCTCCATATAGCTATGGAACCGAGTCTAGGTCTAAGAGTCAAGTCAAAAATACTAGGGAGGTTATCCCTAAGAGTATTTTTGCAACAAATGTGACTAAGACTTCTAAGAAGTCTAAGAAAGTCACAAAGAAGGTCACAAGGGAGGTTATTCCTAAGGTTGACCTAGAAAAGGTGATCAAGGCTTCTAAGAAGCCTAACAAGGTCACTAGGAAGGTATCTAGGGAAGTTATCCCTAGTGAATACCTAGAGCATCCAAGGAGCACCAATAGGTTTTGGGTTCCTAGGAACATTTTCTCTACCCCATAAATGGGTTAGAGAGTGTCAACTCCGATTAGAAGGGTAGTTAACCCAACTTTGATGAAGTTGACACTCGGAGAGCATTTTCAAGGTTATTATTAACCTTTGAAAATGATAAGGGGTATATGTTTACTCTTGGGAAGAGTAAAATGTGTCACATTTTGAGAAATTGGATGATATTCTAAGTGACACAAATAGGGAAAATCAAAAGAACTACCAAGTTGGGATTTTGGTATGTTCTTAGGAAATTAAAGGCAATTTATGCCTTAACTTAAAGTGGTTACTCTTTGAGAGAGTAATTTGTTCCAAATTTTGAGGAATATGCTTAATTTAAATTGACACAATGTAGGAAAAGGCAAAGAAAATGTCAAAATTGGGTTTTGACATTTTCTTGATGAAATTGGGCAATCTAGGATTTAGCTAAGATTTTAGAATACTTAGATAGGTAATCTAGGTATATTTCATTAATGCTAAAACTTGCCATGTTTTGTTTGCCCATCATATGTCATGACATCATGTTTTATTTTTACATTCATATTTTATTATGAAATCCATAAAAATACCATGTCATGTCATACATACATCATGTAGTTATAGGATATTTTCTTTTAAAAATTATTTCTTTTTGATGTATGTCATAACATTATCATGCATTAATTTATTTTATGCAAACTAAGAACAAATGGCATTCATTAACATGTAACATCCTTGGTGGATGTTCATCACCTCAAAATGTCTAGATAAATATGCATGATCCCTAGAATAGGGCAAAACCAAAGTTTACATCTCACTAAGAACTATAAGGTGACTTGTATGTGGTTTCATACACATTAAATACAAGTGAGATGTTAGGATGATGAACAAAACTCAAGATGTTGATTTAGTGCATTCTTTTGAGTTTTAGGTTCATCAAAACACATAGTTATGTGTTTTCCAATCATTGGGAAAGCTAATGTACAAGTCATGTGCATTGAGCCCAAATAACATGGTTGAATATTGTTTGTGAAAATCATTTTAAAATGCTTTTAGAAAACCTTGATGAAGACTATCTTTTGATAGTAATTATCATTGAAAAGTTAGACACAAACTAGAAGAAAACACTAAAGTTTTTACAAGTTTTCAAGTTTGTGTCAATCTTGAAAAATAGAAAGTATTTTCATAGAAAATTATTTTTCCTTGATAGTATATCCCCTAAGTAGTGTCTACATGAATTTTCATGATTTTTAGAATTTTGTAGAATTTTTGGGGAGTTTCTGAAATTCACTGAAATGAACTTTCAGTTTTTCAGAGCTCCAATCGATCACCTGATCGATTTGAGTGTCTCAATCGATCGGGCGATCAATTGAGAGGAACTTTCCCGTGAGCAGAAGCTCGCTGGATCGATCAGCCGATCGATTCACGCAGTCTGAATCAATCAGTGGATCGATTTAGCATGGTTCAATCGATTGGGGATGCTGATTTTAGCTAGGAAAGCTTATTTTCAGCATTCTAAACCATGTTTTAGTCTATGTAACCATTCCTTACCCCTCAAAATATATTTTTATACATCTAGGGGAGTTTTCATGATGAAAACTAGGATGGATTGGTTAAGGAAGACTAAGTAGAGGTTTAGGTTGAGGTTTGGTTTCATTATTGAATTTATGAACCTCAAAACTTCTAAATTTGGGTTTCCTAAAGGTTTAGGAATTCCAAGTCATTGTTGGTACAATGACAGAAGTCACGACCATGTCTTTAGGGGGAGTTACTCTTTAAAGACATGAAAATTATTTTTCATACACCTTGGAAGGTGGTTAACCTTCTTTCGTGAGAATGCTCAAGGTTGGGCATTTGACTCCAATGGAGAGTGGATATCTTCATTGTTTCAGTGATATATGCTCAAGGATGAGCATTTGATGAAAATGAAGGGTATGGGACCTTCATTTGACTTGTGTGAATATACCAAGTGGTATATGCTCAAGGATGAGTGTTGAGAATAATGAAGGGTATGTGACCTTCATTATTGTGTTGTAAGCAACGAGTGAAGTTGTAAACAACGAAGGGTAACTCTTCAGGAGGAGAGTTTGTTTTTGATATGTGCCCAAAGATGGGGAATGTTTGTGATGTGTGCCAATAAGGGGAGAATGTAGGGTTTAAGTTAGGCCTTCATTCCCTAAATAGGGGGAGAATGTGCATCGCCCTATGGGAAAAGGGAAGGGTGAAGGGAATCCTCATTCATATATTGGCATGAAGGAAGTTTAGGCTATGGGATTAGCCTAACTTAAATAAGGTATTGTCAAACATCAAAAAGGGGGAGATTATTGGTGCAATATTTCCTAGGTCAAGGTTGACCTGGATGACTGAGTTTGAATTGAGTCAAGCTCGAGTCTTGATGTTTGGATTTCAATTTTTGACAATACATATAGACAACACATGAAGATTGCAGGTGCAATTGTTCATGTGGGAAGATTGTGAAGGAAAGTCAAGTAGGTCAAGGTTGACTGGATACTTAACTAGAAAATCCTGGTGAGTGAAGCCAGGTGAAAGACCTAGTGAGTGAAGCTAGGCAGAAGGAAATCCTGGTGAGTGAAGCCAGGTGAAAGTCCTAGTGAGTGAAGCTAGGCAGAAAAAAATCCTGGTGAGTGAAGCCAAGTAGAAGAAAATCCTGGTGAGTGAAGCCAGGTGAAAGACCTAGTGAGTGAAGCTAGGCAGAAGAAAATTCTGGTGAGTGAAGCTAGGCAGTTGGAAGTCCTGGTGAGTGAATCCAGGCAATTAGGAAAGTCCTGTTGAGTGAAGCCACACAATTAGGAAAGTCCTGGTGAGTGAAGCCAGGCACGAGGAAATCTAGATGGATCAAGGCTGATCGGGCATCTGGTGTTGGAAAGTCCAAGTAGGTCAAAGGGATTGACCGGATACTTGGCACGAGTTGGAAAGACCAGGTAGGTCAAAGGGATTGACTGGACACTTGGCATGAGGAGGAAAAGTTCAAGTGGGTCAAAGGGATTGACCGGACACTTGGTGAGCGAGTCCTAGCAGGTCAAGGGTGACCGGATGCTAGGCATGATGGACCAACAGGTCATGGTTGACCAGATGTTGGTTTAGGGGACTTTGGACTTATTTTTGGGCAAAAACAAGGAGTTGGATCGATCAGCCGATCGATTGGCACATGCCCAATCGATCGGCCGATCGATTGGGTGAGTCCTCGCGACAAACCTCCTCCCAATCAATCAATGGATCGATTGGGGAGAAGCATCGCGCGAACAGAACAGCTCTGGATCGATCAACTGATTGATCCAGAGCCCCCAATCGATCGGGCGATCGATTGGGAGCTGCAACTTCGCGTGATAAGCCCTGGATCGATCGGTCCCGAGAGCACATAGGAGCTCTGGATCGATCAGTCGATCGATCCAAAGCCTCCCCAATCGATTGGGAGCAATCCAATCGATTGGGATCCGACCGTTGGCGCAGAATAAAGACATTGGCGTGTGATTTCGTCGATAGAACTTCCACGGCTTCGATTCTTCTCTTCAGCGATCTTCACAGCAACTCCACAAAGTTCTCACCGCCAGATCTTGAGGGTTCTTGGAGGCATTTCCAAGTCAAGAGGCGGATCTACAGCAAGAAGAAGAAATCTAGGGTTAGGGTTTTCTTGTGCAAACTTGTAAGCTTTTGCTTGTATTTTGTTCCCTTTCCCTTTCTTCTTGCAGTGTAAACTTGTAGGGCTTCTCCACCTTCGGTAGTTACCGTAAAGGAGTGTTTTATTAGTGGAGGGTGCGTGAGTGTGTGGATCCTTGGATTAGTCACCTCTTGTGATGTGGATACCAAGTAAATCCTCTTGTTAGCGTTGTGTATTTTGTTTCTTTGTATTTTCCGCTGCATATCTTTGAAGAAACAAGCAACGACAAGCACGAGATTGCGTCGAGCTATTCACTCCCCTCCCCCCTCTAGCCACATTCGGTCCTAACAAGTAACTCAATTAATTAGTGGACATCCGACATCTTAAACACAGGGAGACTAACACACTCATAATAAGAAGGAGCTCAAAATGTAATTTGGGATTGGTACGGTAGTTTAATAATAATTTTTAGTGGTATGAATTATTATTGATGAAATTAAGTTGGGTGTTCGGGGAGAACACGAGAAACTTAATTTCATCGGGAGACCAAAACCAATTCCTCATCTCGGTCCCTATCGTAGCATCTTGTATATAGAGAATTATACCCACCTTCTTACCCACTCTTTGGTGGCCGGCCAAGCTAGATTGGAGCCCAAGCTAGGGCCGGCCAAGACCCAAAGATTGAGCCAAGATTAGTGGTTGGCCCTAGCTTGGAGTCCAAGCTAGGTGTGGCCGGCCACATATAATATAAAAGGGATTTTATTTAAATTTTTTCTTATGTGGATAACATGGTTTTAAAAGAGAGTTTAAAATTTAAATCTTTCCTTTTATAGCTTTCTACAAAAGATTAAGAAAAGATTTGAAATCTTTCCTTATTTGTAAATTGAAAGGTGGATTTTAATTTTAAGAAAACTTTCCTTTTTTGTAACCATGTTCATGATTTAAAAGAAAGTTTAAAAATTAAATATTTCCTTTTATAAGTTTCTAAAAAAGATTAAGAAAAGAATAGATATCTTTCCTTATTTGTAGATTGAAAGGAGATTTTAATTTTAGAGATAACTTTCCTTTTTGGAAATCATCCACATGTTTAAAAGAAAGATTTTAATTTATAAAATTTCCTTTTATAACCCACCATGAAGGGAAAAATTATTAGAGAAATTTTTTATTAAAAATTTCCGAAAACAAATTAGGAAGTTTTAATTCTTGTGAATAAAACTTTCCTTGATGGAGAATTAGATGTGGCCGACCACTTTAATAAGAGAAAAGAAATTGATTTTTATCAATTAATTTTTTCATGGCAAAGAAAATAAGAAAGTTTTATTAAACTTTCTTTATTTGCCAAGACCAAGGATTATAAAAGAGGGGGTAGAGGTGCCTTCATGATTGAACAACTCTTTTCTATTCTCCTCCTCTCTTCCTTGGTGTGGCCGGCCCTAGAAGTTTTTCATTCTCCTTTTTCTTTATTCTCCTTGGCCGAAACTCTTCATCCTTTGATGCTTGGAAGGTGGTCGGATATTATTTGGAGAAGAAGGAGAGAAAGGAGGCTTTGTTTCTTGCATCTCTTGGAGCTTGGTGGTGGTGGCCGAACCTCTACATCTCTTGGAAACTTGGTGGTGGCCGAAACTTGCTTGGAGAAGAAGGGCTTGGGTGATTCTCATCTCGGTAGATCGTTGCCCACACAACGTCCGAGATAAGAAGAGGAATACGGTAGAAGATCAAGAGGTCGTTGTATACAAAGAAAGATATAACTAGTAATTATTTTCTGCATCATGCTAGTTTTTATTTTCTTTGTATGAATTCCAAACACAAGAGGCATACAATTCTAGAGTTTCAGATTTGTTTCGAAGTTGTGTTTTTTTTTTAATTTGTGATTCGATTGTTCCTTTTGGTTAAACCTAGAGTTATATAAGGAAATTAAATATTAGCTTTCCTTAAAAGGCTTTGTCTAGGAAGTGGTGGTTGCTCCCATATCCAAAAAGGCCTAGTGTCTCGCCATGTTTAACCTAGAAGCTAATTTTGGAAATTAATATTTAATTAAATTTATAACATAGGTGGATTTGGATCAATAGTGTTAAGTTCCGCTTGCAATCCAAGTCTAAACCATTAAGAACAGATAAGTTAAATTTGAAATCAATAATGTTAAGTTCCATTTACGATTCCTAATTTAACTTCTAAAGAACACAATAGGTTGTTTAGGAAAAGATTCGACACTTGTACAAAATTTTTGTACAGTGGAACCGGTATGATCTTCCTAGGACCAACCAACACTCCTCTCAGTCCCTGTCGTAGCCTCTTATTTATAAAGTGTTATACCCACCCATACCCACCTTTTTACCCACCTTAAGGTGGTCGGCCAAGCCTAGCTTGGAGCCCAAGCTAGGGTCGGCCAAACCAAGGTGAGTTGGTTTCATTAGGTGGCCGGCCCTAGCTTGAACCCAAGCTTAGGTGGCCGGCCACAATATAATAAAAAGGGATTTTATTTTTTAGATCTTTCTTATATGGAAGCCATGGTTTTAAAAGAGAGTTTAAAATTTAAATCTTTCCTTTTATAACTTTCTACAAAAGATTAAGAGAAATATTTGATATCTTTCCTTATTTGTAGTTAAAAGGAAGATTTTAATTTTTGATAAAACTTTCCTTTTTTGTAGTCATCCTCATGATTTAAAAGAGAGTTTTAAAATTAAATCTTTCCTTTTATAGTTTCTACAAAAGATTAAGAAAAGATTTGATATCTTTCCTTATTTGTAGATTGAAAGGAAGATTTTAATTTTAGAGAAAACTTTCCTTTTTGTAAATCATCCACATGTTTTAATAGAGAGATTTAATTTATAAAAGTTTCCTTTTATGATCAACCATGAAGGGAATTTTCAAAAGAGAAATTTTTATTTCCATAAACAAATTAGGAAGTTTTAATTTTGTATTTAAAACTTTCCTTCCTCGGAGAATTAGATATGGCCGGCCACATAAATAGAGAAAAGGATTAGTTAAATTTTCCTTTTCAATGGCAAGGAAGATAAGGAAGTTTTTATTAAAATTTTCCTTATTTGCCAAGACCAAGGAATATAAAAGAGAGGGTAGAGGTGCCTCACTTCATAAGAATAATACATCTAGTATTCCTCTCTTCTCTTCCTTGTGGTGGCCGACTCTCATCTTCTTCCTCTCCTCCTTTTCTTCTTCATTGGTGGCCGGCGGCATCAACTCTTAAGGAGCTTGTTGGTGGCCGGATTTTACTTGGAGAAGGAGAGAAAGGAGACTTTGTTTCTTGCATCCCTTGGAGCTTAGTGGTGGTGGCTGAACCTCATCCTTTCTTGGAGTTATTGTGGTGGCCGAAACTTGCTTGGAGAAGAAGGTAGTTTGGGTGGATTCTCGTCTTGGTAAATCGTCATCCACACGACGTCCGAGATAAGAAGAGGAATATGACAGAAGATCGTGAGGTCTATAAGTTATAAAAGGTATAACTAGTTATTAGTTTCCGCATCATAACTAGTTCATCTTTTATTTAGATCTTAAAATATCAAACACAAGAGGCTAATGAATCTAGGTAATCGAATTTATGTTTTTGATTTTGTGTTTCTTTTGTTTTTCGAATTTATGATTTGATTGTTCTTTTTGGTTAAATCTACGATTACTATAAGGAAATTAAATATTAAATTTCGTTGAAAGACTTTGTCTAGGAAGTGGTGGATGCTCCCATACCCAAGAAGGCTTAGTGCCTCGCCATGTTTAACCTAGAAGTCAATCTCTGAAATTAATATTTAATTGAATTTATAACATGGGTGGATTTGGATCAATAATGTTAAGTATCATTTGCGATCCAAGTCTAAACCTCTAAGAACAGATAAGTTAAATTTGGAATCAATAATGTTAAACTCCGTTTGTGATTCCATGTTTAATTTCTAAAGAACACAATAGGTTGTTAGAAAAGGTTCAGGACTTGAACAAAATTTTTGTATAAGGAAACCGATACGATATTCCGAATAGTAACCAACAACATAATTCTTTTCTCAGGTGGAACTTGCAAGATCTTTTGCATATAATAAGTTGGTTGAGGGCCTGTATAAGCCGGGTTATCATGAATCTTTGGAAGTGTGATCCTGAAGAGATTTTTGTTGCATGTTGTTTCACTTAACAAAGCTAAGTCTGAGTGCACTCTTCCTACTAAATATGGGATTGATAGTATTGATGGTGGTTCTCCTCTGTTGTTTATTCTTCATTCCCATTTAAAATCAAGTCAGTAAGTTATCAATGGTAGGTTTCTGTAATAGAAAGAGCAGATATCACTAATCATTATTTTCTATTAATTTAATGTAGAGAGATGTTTATTCTTATTTTTTCATTGCTCTGATGGTTCTTTTTTTCTTTTAAAAATTTTTAGAATTTCTATCAGAAATAATGGACGGGAAGGTAATCTTTTAGCACATCTTCTCACTCTGGGTTACAAAGTGAATCACTAGCAGGCAATATGGTTTCTTGTTTATCCAATTTCATAGCCATCTTTTGAAAATGCTTTCAACTACTTTTTGTTATACAGTTCCTATAAAATACTGGAAAAGGACGAATAACCTTAAGGGAATTATTATGAATTTTTAAAAATTTTCTGAGAATTTTTCAGAGTTCATATGACGTATGTTAGGGGGATAAATTATTGGGCTAGAGGAAGTCTGTTTGAGCTACCCTATTTGAACAAGGAAATGTTTAATGTCTTTAAATATTTCTTTTCATTTTATTTTTTCTTTTCTTTTCCTTTGTTTCTTACCTGTTCCCTAAACTTCCCCGACGCCGTCTCCTCCCCAACCGACGTCGAGCCGTTGCCGCCTCTCCCGAGCTCTTCGTCTCCCCCAACTCGCCGCTTCGTTTCCTCTTCTCCTACGCGAACAAAACCCTCGACCAAGGAGAAATCGGGGCACCTCTCTTCCCCGACTCCTCCCTCTCTCGACCACCTCGTGTCAAGCAACACCCGATCTGCCCTCCTATCTAGTGATTTCCCCGGAACGGATTCATCACTTCCTTTGTGAGGGACTAGATCGGCGACGTTGATGCCGATGCCACGTTCCTCGACTTCCACATCCCCGATCTTACCAGCCCCGACCGATTTCCTTTTCCCCAAGCCCTAGCTCTGA
The DNA here is from genome assembly GCF_018446385.1 of Zingiber officinale. Lineage (NCBI taxonomy): Eukaryota > Viridiplantae > Streptophyta > Magnoliopsida > Zingiberales > Zingiberaceae > Zingiber > Zingiber officinale. The sequence continues at coordinate 79,211,313 of NC_055989.1, forward strand.
TCCCTCGTGTTGCAGTCTCTCGTGCGCCGAGACTCCGACCATCCTTCTTCCTCTAGGACTAGTGTCATCTCTGGTCAGATGCGGAGCTTCTGGCTTTATTTCCTCAAACATCACTGTTCTGATCAACAACAGTGTTCCTGTCAGATTCGATGATCGATTGTGGGTAAGTGGTTAGTTTAAGGATTGTGGATTAATATTTTGGTTTAAAGCACAGATATAGATGTATTGATTGTGAACCGGAGCAATTGATTTAGTGATCAACAGATCCACCTAGCTCTGGTCACATTTCCCAGCAGCTAGTACCTCCGGCTATCATTTTTCAACAGCCGCTCTCCCTGGTCGTGAGTGAACAAGGGAGGCCTTGTAATAGGGTAAGTTGTTGAGAAATGGATTCTTGTTTTAGCTTAAATCCGAATTAATGTTGGTATGTTAGGGATAGCTAGTCATATGGTTTCGGTATAATTAAGGCTAAAATGTTGGATCTAATCTAAGTTTCGGGTTAGATCCGATTTATTTAATTAACCAAGATCAATGAATAAATTAGGGTTTTCTGGTTAATAGGAAATTTGATTAAGCTATTGGATATCTGCGAGCATTGCTTAATTATATGGATGTTGTTACAGGACTTTGATTCGAGACGAGCGTCTAGACATGGGATCTATTTCGGATATGATCTCCATTTTGAGACGGGTACCTTTGACTTATCTTTTTGATATTGTCATTCTAATCTGCTTAGTGAGTTATAACTAGTAGTCATAGTTATGTTGATATCTGCTTGGTATGTCACTACTTAATACTGTAGTTTACCATATTGTTATTTATTATGCATTTATAGTTATGCCCTCTTGATTCTTGCATTGTGTACTTACGTAGTGACATATAATGCATTACCAGATATAAGTCTAGCTACTAGATTCACTTGACATGTGTACCTAGTTTATTACTTGGCATGTGTATCTAGTTTTATTACCAGGCATGTGTATCTAGGTTTATTACTTGGCATGTGTACCTAAATCATTGATATGGACTTGGTTTTCCTTTTGGTACACATTATGAGGAGGTTGGTATTTTCAAGATTTCATGCTTAGTGTCATGCACCATTTTGCATGATTGCATGCTAAGCGATTGTCGGCTCCATTATTATTGAGCACATCACCAGTTACATGGATCTGCACACACAACTACTCATGGGTTAGTGGTATATCAGGCAGGGTGTGTTGCAGCAGGTTGCTCTATCAAGGGCTCCGCTGGTCCACTCATGGGTAGTGGTGACGCAGCGTGGTAGCAGGATAGGGATCCCTCCTCTTGACTATGACACAGGGAGATGAGAGCATTAAGCTCCCCCACTTATGATTTGGGATAGGAGGATAGGTGTACTCCAATAGCATCCTGTCCACTCGGTCACTCAGGAGTAGTAATGGCAGAGTGCACAATTGTCATAACCCTACCCACTCGGTCTCACCATCGTGTGTGAGATGGCTGACTAGCATCAGGGGTGACCATGTCATTTGCATCATATGTATGGATTGCATTTATTGCTTATGATTGTTGCATTTTGGATGTTGCATTTTTGTGATTGCATTTGATTGACATGCATATAGGAGACATGATGTGTTTGGTCTGACGACCCTTATATCCGGATAGGAGGTCCTGGTGAGTATAACTTCTTTGCTTGTTCAGTTTTTGCATTTCCTGTTTTTGATCAGGAGACTGTACTCCATGATTATTAATATTAGATATATCTTACTATGCATGTCAGCTTGATACCCGTTGAGTTCATTGAACTCACCCCGTTGCTTTATTTCTATTTCAGGTTGAGGCTGTCAGGAGGTTCCAGTCGCTAGTCCCCCACCTCGTGTAGATATGGTTTTCTACTTTCGAACTTTGTTTCTTTATTTTGTGATCTACATACTTGTGATGTGTAGATCTTGTACTCATGGATTTTATATTGAGTTTTAGTCTACTATCCTTGTTTTCCACTGCGATGGTTTTCTGTTGTGGATTGTGCTTTCCTCGAGTAGTGGAGTAGGTTGTATAATAAACCACGTGTTGTGATTTGTTGTGTAGTCGGTCGGAGATTGTAATTGTACATCATTTGTGACACGTGTTGCAGTTTCTTGTGGTATCTTGTTACGCACCGTAAGTGCACGGTTTCGTCATCAGTAATAAAAATATCGATCCCACAGGGACTGGTTATAAGCACTAGCAATCGTTCACTAAGGGTTAGCTAGACTACCAATGGTTGTGAATAATCTAGGAAAGAAAGGTCGTGGAGAAAAGTCGAGAGCTGGTGAGTCGAAGTGTCTTGGTTATGGGGAGCTCTAGGAGGTCGGTTTCGTTGTGGTGGTATTGATGTGTCACGCTTTATCCCACACTCACTGTCCTTTATCATGCAATTGCCGGAAGCTAAAGCGGCTACCCTTAAGTACCAGAGCAAAGAAGGATCCTAAGAAGTCTTGTCACGGTTTACCCCTGTCACTAGGGCACCTCGTTAAGTCTTTAGGGCACGACTCTAACTGGTAAGTTAAGGATAGCGGTTAAGGATTAGGTTTGGTCTCTTGCTTCCTTGAGGAGAATTTGTCTCTCCTTTCAAAGAAGTATCTCAGACGTCCGTGAACGGGTTACCCCTATCACTAGGGCCCCTCGGGTGTACGATCTAGGAATAATCCCTCTAGAGGTTAACAAGTTCTATGCAATCAAGCAACATGCAATTGAAACAAAGCATAAAAGATCATCCAACAAGTATAAGTACAATACGAGTTTCACATCAAACTGAACCACAACTACTCCATAATCCTAGAACAAAGGATCTACTCCATGAGTGTCGGAGAAATACCCAAAGACATAACGTATATAAACATACAATCTTCAGATAAGGAGAAAGAAGGAGAGAATATGCTTATCCTATGTCGATGAGTGGCCTTCGGGTTCAATCCTCTACTCCTGGAGTCAATGCGGTGGTGGAAGATTACTGGATGGAGGTCCAAGACAGCGTGGGATGGCTCCAAGATGATTCTCTAACTGTCGGCTCGCTTCCCAGCGCTCCCCCCTCGAGAAGAGGGGTTAAAACCCTTATATAGGCTAGGGTTGGTTACGGCGACACGGCCGTGCAAGGATTGCACGACTGTGTTCATTTCCTCCTCTGATGGCGTTGCACGGTCGTGCAGGGTTGCACGGCCGTGTGGTGTCTGGCGTCGGTCCCTGCTGCACAGCCGTGCAAGGGTGCACTTCCTGGTCTCGGTCTCGGGGTGGCACGGTCGTGCAGGGCTGCACGGTCGTGCAGGGTTGCACGGTGGTGTGTTAAACTACCTCGGTCTCGGTCGCATGGCCGTGCAGGGATTGCATAGCTGTGCACTGCTCCCCCTCTGTCTGGTCACACGGTCGTGCCAAGAGTGCACGCCCATGTTCTTCGGCTTATTCCGGTGAGTTGATAATCGCCATTTTCGCTCCGAAAGTTGTCCCTGTCAACACAAAACCAAACAAAGAGCAGATATCCGAACAAAAGAGTATATATAATGAATACAAGATGAAAGAGGCAATTATGCAACGAGTATATATGCATAAAGTATGTGAACGTGCGCTAAAACATGCGTAAATGATCATAATATATGCGCACATCACACCCCCAGACTTGATCCTTTGCTTGTCCTCAAGCAAAATGTCACAAACTATGTGTCTTGAGTTCCTGCAGTGTTTCATAATCCCTAGTGCATTCGCCTAACTCTATCAACTAGTTTCATTGATAAGCATGACTGTGGAGTAACCTAAGTATGACCTAAGCATAAGTCCTTTGTGTTCGGTGCAGTAAGTAGCTCAAACTCTTTAAGTTTCAATTCTTTGTCCTAGTTAAGTCGTCATACAATTTGAGTTCCTAATGTTCCCAGTGATAGGCACTTACCTGCCACACACTTGGTTCGTTTTCCTTAGTTTACACAAGGTCTCAAAGGGTACTTCTCGGAATCAAGAGAAACATAACATTCATTTCCCCAGTAACCTAACTCGGTCTCAAAGGGGTGAATTATTAGTTTCCACTCACGATAATTATTTTTTATCCCTTATTTCATTTTTTTCATATATATATATTCTTTTGGGGTGCTATAGATGTAGCACTTATTACACATGTGATGCATATGTTGGGATTTGGATTTTTCCAAATGAGCTTCCATGATCCGAGGTTATCCAGTAACCAAAATGTAAGTAAAGAATCACCATGGGAACAAAAGTACTAAACAATTTGGATGAATCATAACTATTTCAAAAGTATATCTATCATTTAAGCTTAAGTACTTGAGTGTAGTGAAAATAAGGTCCTTAAGGTTAGGCCAAAACTTATACCAAACTTCATACAATACTTAGCTTATTTCATGCTACTAAAGATAGAGGAAGAAGATACACTAAACATACTAATACCATCTGGAAACTCATGAACTAAGAAAATGTTAGCCATTGTACTGTCGGACAAGTAGCAGAAAAAGCAGACGGTTGATGTTCTCAAATATGTCATAAAATTAAAGATAGGAAAGAAAAATGCAAATGAGTTGCAAGCAGAAACAAATAAAATGCAAATAGAATAAGACTAAATGAACTAAAGCAAACAAAATATGCAAGAGCAGGTAAAGTATGCAAAAATAAAAGAAAGACTCGACTCAGGTTATGCAACAACACCCCCCCCCCCCCCCACAGACTCAGACTTTTCATCATCCTGATGAAATCAATACGGTGGTGGAGTTGGGGGATAAGGAGGCCCTTGATGGGAGTCAGGGGGAAATCTAAGCATACCAGGAAGATGGCCAAGATGTTGATGATATTGATACAAAGCATCTACTTGTTGTCTAGTGATATCCATATCATCCATAAAATTTTGCATCCTTTCCTGGTTGACATCATAATCCTGAACGAACCCTGTCACCTGACTATAGAAGTCCCTAGTGAACTTAAAATGGTCCTGTACCTCCCTAAACTGGTCGTCGGATAACTTGAAGTGACCCTCCAACAATCATTGTTGGGTGTTTTGCTTCTCATGAAGAGAGTCTAAAGAGGTACGGAAGTCTGAAAAATCAAAACTAGAGGGTCCCATGTCATATGCATAAGAGTGTCTAGGAGGGTCCGGGTGTCCGGAAGGCTGCGAGAACCTTGATGACGAGGGTTCTTGGTGGTACTCGGGTTCTTCTACAATGGAAGGTACATTCTTGAGGTATAAATCAGAAATCACCCAATTCGTGGGGTTGCGAACTGAAGTGCGCTCGGGGCAAGGAAGGGGTAATGGAAAACCATTGGTTCTAGGGAAAGCAAACTCATTCTCATCCCAACAAATCATCTTCATGGTAAGATAAGAATCGATGTCGATCCTGTCATTACCATCAATCACCTCTAATCCATCAAGTACACAACCTAGATTGAACGCTACTTGGGTGATTAATCCTCCAAACACTATCATCCCTGAAGATGCCTTAGCTGTCTTCCACAAAGTTTGCAAGAAATGATACCCTGAATCAAAATCAACTTTATTTAACATTGCCCAAAGAGAATAGAGTTCTGTCTTCTTAACCACCCCATCGCTATCTCCTCGACCAAAGATCGTTTTACTCATCACTCTGTGAAGGTATCTAAAGGTCGGGTTTTGCATCCGGGATGCTTTGACTCTAGAGGGCTCATAAGGGTCAGGTGATCCGGTAATCGACGTCCAAAATTCATTCCAATTAATACCACTATCAAATCCACGAGAACCACCAGTAGGTAACCCAAAACACTCATTGAAGTCACTAAGAGTCCACAGAACTTCCTTATTCATCATTCTAAAAGGTATGACCTATGCGTAGTCGTCCTTAGAAGGAAATCTAACATCTAACGAGCTCAAAAATTCAAGAACTAGGCGGGGGTAAGTCGGTGCATGAGCATACATTATATCATTCCAATCTAAAGCACTAATCATCCAATCTATGTCATCCCTAATTCCTAGTACATCCATAGTAGTGGGATCCATATATTTAGTGCATAAGATTTTCCTAGCTAATATCGTATCTAGCTCTTTGCTCATGATTTCTAAAAATAATATTGAATTCGTTTTCGTTACCTTCATCACGTGTCACCCGCTTTCCTTTGCCTTTTGAAGCAAGAGCATTCCCTTTGCCTTTGTCGCCTCCCGGTGCGTCTCCTCTGCTAGATCCATTGCTTCCTTGACGAAGCCTCTTCAAGATCCATGACATGATGCGAGGCTTTGAGGAGTTCCTTGAGGAAATGGATCTTGAGAATGGAAATAGTGAGGAGAAGGAAGGGAAAATTGGGAGGTTTCTTCTCTCTTTTCGGACTTATGGCTTGAGGAGGTTTTAGATCTAAGTGTAGATCTAAGCAAGAGTGAACTCTAGAGGTGGAAAATTAGGGGTTGGTGAGGTGTAGTGGGGAGGAGAAGATTTTTGGGAGAGGGGGAGATAGGAATAGGATTTTCTTGGAAGAGATGGCGGCGTGCAAGGGTCGAGCCACGACCGTGTCTTATAGACACGGCCGGGTCAAATGGGACGTCGCACGGTCTTGCAAGATCACACGGCCTCTTTCTTTCTCCCCTCGGCTAAAGTGGCATGGTCGTGCCGGTTGGCACGACCCCTGTCTTCCTCTCCTCTGCATGAGTCGCACGGCCGTGCCAGTTGGCACGACCTGTGTCTTCCTCCTCTCTGGTAGTGTTGCACGGCTATGCCAATTGGCACGACCCGTGCATGTTCCTTTTCTGCACAAGCCACACGGCTATGCAGAGTTGCACGACCCGTGGCTTTAGTCTCCATGTTGGCTTCACACGGCCATGTGAGGTCACACGGCCATGTGAGGTCACACGGCCAGCTCCCTTAAGCTCATAGTGATTCGTTCTTCGTCATTTCGGCTCCTCCATCGCCTCCACGCCCATGGAAACGCTCATGGTCAGCTCGTGGAGGCTATGCACATCCTGAAAATGAAATACCCAAAATAAAATACTAGACTAAAACTCACTAGAGAAATAGAACGACAAAAAGGAATGATGAACTAAAATGAAAGAAAAAACCCTTGGGTTGCCTCCCAAGAAGCGCTTGTTTTAGGTCTTTAGCTCGACCCCATTTCAGTTAATGCGGACTAAACCCGTGGAAGGACGGCTCTCCTCCTAGGGTTAATGCTCCAGCTTGCGCCTTCAGTTTCGCTCGTGCAGGACAAATATATTTCGTGTTGCTTACTGGAGGGGAACTCTCATGGAAATTGCACTCCTCGACTTTGTGTATGTTGATCTTGCGAGAATTTTCCTAAGAAGAGGGGTTGTAGATGGAAGAATCTAATAAATCAAACTCGATCTTTTCTTTTCCGATCTCCAAGGATAACCTGTGACTTTTTACATCGATGATGGCTCCAGCTGTGGCAAGGAATGGTCTTCTAAGGATAATCGGTATCTTAGGGTCTTCCTCCATATCCAAGATAATGAAATCTGTGGGAACTATACATCCACCCACTTCAACTGGCACATCTTCCACTATTTCCATTGGGTATCTACATGAATGGTCAACTAATTGCAGTGTTATAATGATCAATTTAATGTTCTGGAGGCCCAGCTTCTTGCATAAAGAGTACGGAAGTAGGCTGACGCTGGCCCCCAAGTCGCAGAAAGCTCTCGGTATGAGTTCAAAACCAATTTTGCACGGTATGGAGAAGCTTCCTAGATCCTGAAGCTTTGGTGGAGAATTCGCCATAAGGAGAGCGCTACAATTCTCTATCAATGTCACGGTCTCAAAATCACCTTTTTGCCTCCTGTTAGATAAAATTCCCTTTAAAAATTTTGTGAACTTCGGCATTTGGTGTAGCGCATCTATCAGTGGTACTTCTATGCAGATTTATTTGATCTTCTTCAGAAATCAGTTGAACTCTTCGTCTTTCTGGGATGCTATAAGCTTCTGAGGAAAAGGAATCGTCTGATTCTGTCAGGTAGCTTGAAGAGTTTCTTCAATCTCTTTAGTAGCCTCTTCTCCATCCCTGTTTTGAGTCTGATTGGGCAATAGGAGAGAGGGCTCCTTCTCTGAGTCAAGCTCCTTCTGAGTAATAATTTGAGGATCTCCCACAGTATGTCCGCTCCTCAGCTCAATGTGGTTGCAATGTTCCACTGGATTTAAATCTGGCTTCCTTGGGAATGTACCCTGTGCTCTTGAGACGGACTGAGCTATCTGAGCTATCTGGCTGTCTTGCATCTTCTAGTGTTTTTCAGAGTTTTCCAGCCTCTGAGTCAGTTGTTTGATCTCGTTCCTCATCTCCTTTTGCTCTGAGAGAGCTTCCTCAAGCATCTTTTCAATCCTGGACAATTGTGAAGGTTGCTGTTGTTGATAGGTCTGTTGTCCAAATTGGTGGCTCTGTTGCCCAGGTTGATAATTTTAATGTGCTGGTCCTTGGTCCTGATTATTTCGGTATGAGAAATTGGGGTGATTCCTCCATCCAGGGTTGTATGTATTGGAGTACGAATTATTTTGCCTCTGATTGTAGCTAGCTATTGCATCACACTGCTCAAGTTGGTTCATCTGTGCATGTATCGACCCAAAGGGGCAGGTGTCTTGAGCGTGATCTGTACCTCCACAAGTGTCGTAAACACATGCTATGCATTAGCTGTGTTGTTCCCCATGACTTCAAATTTCTTGGTCAGATTGTCTAGCTTTGCAGACATCAGTGTAACTGCATCTACGTCGAATTTTCCTGACGCTTTAATTAGATTCCCCGTAAAAGAGCCACTGGATCTTTCAGATGCCCATTGATGGTGGTTCTCTGCCACATTCTCTATGATCTCTTCAGCTTCATCGAAGCTTTTGTTCATCAGTGCTCCTCCTGCTACAGAATCAAGAGATACCTTCGTGTGATAATTTATCCCATTGTAAAAGGTGTGCAGAACCAACCATTTTTTAAGACCATGATGGGGGCACTGTCTTAGCATACTCTTGAATCTGTTCTAAGCTTTAAATAATGATTCTGAGTCTATCTGTTTGAAGCTGGAAATCACGTTCCTCATGTGAGCAGTTTTGCTGGGTTGGTAGAACTTATCCAGAAACTTCTGCTCACACTGCTCCCAGGATGATATGTTGTTCGCTAGAAGGGAGTTCAGCCATTGCTTGGCTCTGTCTTTCAGGGAAAACCCGAAGAGAAGTAGTCTGACTGATTCTGGAGGGACCTCGTTCACCTTCATAGTGCCACAAATCTCGTAGAACAGCTCTAGGTGGTGGTTTAGGTCCTCATGTGGTCCTCCTCTGAATTGATTTTGCTGGACCATGTGGATTACTGCGGGCTTGATTTCAAAGTTGTTGACTTCAATGGGTGGTCGGGTGATGCTGGGTCGAACCCCTCGTGCATATGGTGCCGCATAATCTTTCAGCAGTTTGTCGGCCATCTCCGAGGATTCTTGTGCTGCTTGGAATGTCTTCTGTAGATTTCTTCTCCTCAGAAAGGTCTTGTCAATCTCTGGATCAAATGGTAGTAGGTGTCCTGAAAGGTTAGCTCTACGCATGTAATAATAAGATATGAAATATGATAGCGGAATAAAAAAATAATAATAAAAGAAATGAATGCGGAAAATTAAGAAAAGAAAAGAAAGCATAGTCTAAACTGATATAATTTGGCTAATGTTATAGACACAGCCCCCGGCAACGGCGCCAAAAACTTGTTATGAACCGCAAGTGCGCGGATTCATCGTCAATAATAAAAATATCGATCCCACAGGGACTGGTTATAAGCACTTGGAATTGTTCACTAAGGGTTAGCTAGACTACCAATGGTTGTGAATAGTCTAAGGAAGAAAGGTCGGGAAGAAGAATCGAGAGATGGTGAGTCGAAGTGTTCACTTGGTTATGAGGAGTTCTAGGAGGTTGGTTTCGTTGTGGTGGTATTGATGTGTCACGTTTTATCCTACACTTGCTGTCCTTTAACATACAATTGCTGGAAGCTAAAGCGACTATTCTTAAGTACCAGAATAAAGAAGGACCCTAAGAAGTCCTGTTACGGTTTACCCCTCTCACTAGGGCACCTCGGCAAATCTTGAGGATGCGACTCTAATTAGTAAGTTAAGAATAGTGGTTAAGAACTAAGTTTGGTCTCTCGCTTCCTTGAGGAGAATTTGCCTCTCCTTTCAAGGAAGTATCATAGATGTCCGTGAACAGGTTACCCCTGTCACTAAAGCCCCTCGGGTGTACAATCTAGGGATAATCCCTCTACGAGGTTAACAAGTTCTACACAATCAAGAAACATGCAATTGAGACAAAGCATAAAAGATCATCCAACGAGTATAAGCATAATACGAGTTTTACATCAAATCGAACCACAACTACTCCCAAATCCTAGAACAAAGGATCTACTCCATAAGTGTAGGAGAAATACCCAAAGACATAATGTAGATAAACATACAATCTTCAGACACGGAGAGAGAAAGAAAGAATATGCTTATCCAATGACGACGAGTGACCTTCGGATCCAATTCCCTGCTTCTGGAGTTGATATGGTGACGGAAGATCGCTAGACGGAGGTCTAAGACGGTGTGGGATGGCTTCAAGATGTTTCTCCAACTGACGACTCGCTTCCCCCACTCTCTCCCTTGATAAAAAGGGTTAAAACCCTTATATAGACTAGGGTTCAGCTGCGGCGACACGGCCATGCCAAGATGGTACAACCGTGTTCATTCTCTTCTCTGGTGGCGCTGCACGGCCATGCCAATTGGCACGGTCGTGTGGTGTCTAGCCTCGGTCCCTGGGGCACGGTCGTGCAAGGATGCACGCCCGTGTACTTCTTAGTCTCGGCATGGGGTGGCACGGCCGTGTGCTGATCCGCCTCTGTCTTGGACGCACGACCGTGCAAGGATTGCACGGCCGTGCACTGCTCCCCTTATGTCTGGTCACACGCCCGTGTAAGGTTGCACGGCCGTGTTCTTCGGCTTGTTCCGGTGCGTTGATAATCGTCATTTTTACTCCAAAAGTTGTCTCTGTCAACACAAAATCAAACAAAGAGCAGATATCCGAACAAAAGAGTATAAATAATGAATATAAGATGAAAGAGGCAATCATGCAACGAATATATATGCATAAATTATGTGAATGTGCGCAAAAACATGCATAAATGATCATAATATTTGCGCACATTACACACTCCTCAAAGCATACCTGGAATGGACGTGTCAGAAAAGCATGTCCGACACCGTACCTTGATAGCACGAGCATATCTCTGATGTGACAGTGGAAGTTTTCATCGTACGATTCTCTGTCTGACCAGGCCGCCGTCCATGCCTCTTGTCGACGGCACTAGTTCCTAGGAAGATCTCACCACCTGCTTCCTCTGTCCTTTACCGGGTCGGGTGGAGGAACCGCTTGGCCAGCGCCTTTCCCGAGCCGAGCAGGGGCCACGTCGGCTAACGCCCTTCAGGCGGAGGCCCACTCTACCAGATGACGTGTCTACTGCTAGCCGAGCGAGATGGTCGCTCGACCTTCATTTCTTCCCACTGCCTTATGAGTGTCGGAAACTCGGCGTCAGGTCGAGCTATCGAAATATCGGGTCGGCTAATCCTCTTGTTGATCGGGAAGGTAATCCGCCCGGTCGAACGTCTGCCGGGTGTTGACCACTTTGACCTTCCGCCTGGCGGGCCCCCTCTTCTTACCACCGAATCAATCATCTTTTTGGTCATTTTCTATTGCTAAAAATAATTTCAGACTGTATCAGTCGACTGTCCTAAATCCTAGTCGACTGCCCTCATCGAATTCAACTCACAAAAACATTCTACATTTGGTGCATACTATTATCAGTCGACTAGTACTTGATACAAGTAGACTGGCACTAATTTTCAGACCAAAATATATTCTGAACCCAATTTCATAAATGTACTAAAAATTTCATAAACCTCTAAAAATTTCTAAATTTTATGGAGAGATTTGTTTTACCATTGTCTACTTGAAAAAAAATATATTTAAAAATATATCTATCACGGATCCTAAGATTGACACAAAATCTAAAACTATCTAAATGGTTCAATTGAACATTAACCTAAAGTCCTAGTTTTAACTTCCTCTTGATGTGTCTACCTATATTAAACCATAATGCATCCCTAGCATTAGTTTATATGATATTTATACATCTAAAACCAATTTTCATGTAATATGAATCTCATTTCATATTTTCATGCATGAAGAACATTTCATATGTCATAATTCCCTATGTTAGAGACTTAAGTCTATTTCTAAACCCTTTGGCACATTTTATGAATCATCTAGAATCTCAAGCAAGGTCCACTTGAGATCTATTGACCATGGTGGGTCCTAACTTGACTCTTTGAGCTCCCCTAGAGCTCTTAAGCTTGAATACCTCATCCTTGTCATAATCATATGCAACCATTGTATATTTCTTCTCATTGGCCTTGGATGACTCTCCCTTGCCCTTGGTTGCTCCTCCCTTAACATTATCATGTGTCACCCTAGAATATGATCTCTTTTTGACCTTGGAGGGAGTAGTTTGATATCCCAAATCTGATCTATTATTGTTGGATATTTGGCTATCCGACATTATACCTAATCTCTTAGATCCAACATTGAATCTCTCTAGGATTTTCTCCAAACTATCAAGCTTTGCCTTCAAAGTTTGATTCTCCTTTTCTAAATTCCTAATTTTGGACTCTTGATGCCTACCTTAGACATTCCTAGACCTACCCATCTTTCTAGGTATGTGTCTCCCCTTCTTGGGATTTTTGTCTAGGCTCTTCATTACTTTCTTCTCCTTAGATAATGAGAATCTAATGTGTCAGGTTTATCATGCATAGGTACTTTAGGGTTAATTCCAAAATTTACCCTACTTCTATCATGATACTTAAAGTCAAAATTCTTCACTACTATATGATGATAATTATTATCAATCCTAGCATGCATTGAAAAATAACAATTCAAATTACAATTCAAATTAGGGTATACCTCCCTTACCCTTGAAGCTCTCCCTCGATTTGAGGTTTTTTTTTTCTCTCATTTTTTCAAATGCGCTAGCTTCTTGATTTCCCACTTCTTAGGGTAGTTGGTGTGGTAGTGACCTTTCTCCCCACATGTGAAGCACACAATACATATTCTCCTCCTTTTGGCTTCTTCATTCCTACAACCCACATTAGTATCTAAAATAACTTGAGTGGGTTTATGATTTACCTTCTTCTTACCCATTAGAAATCTACTCTTGGGGTGTCTCTTCCCCTTCTCATTGCAAGCGAAACAAACGATGTGGTCCTTTGACTTGACTTCGATGGAGATGTTTGCAAGGTTGACTTCCAAGACTTCCTCTTCACTCGTCTTGGATTCTTCTTCAACCCTTGAAGATGTGAATGACACTTCCTCATCTTCTTTCTCCTTGGAAGCTAACACATATCAACTTCTGGCTGCTCCTTCTCCACTTGAGCCACTACGTCCCTTTCCTCGGACTTTTCTTTGTCGTGTGTAGGCTTAGGTTCATCACCTAGACCCATATTTACCTTGCTCCATAAATCATGAGTATTCTCGTACTCACCTACACGACTTATCACGTCATTAGGCAAAATATCAATCAAAATTGATATTACCTTTTCATTTGCATTTAATCGTGAGCTTTGCTCCTCGGTCCAATAATGTGGTCGGAGTCTCTTTCCTTTCTTGTCTCTTGGAACTCCAAACATCTCCTCAACAATCATCATGGTGTCCCAATCCGTCTCGAAGAAAGCCTCCATTTTCACCATCCAAAAGGTAATATCCCATAGATTTCCCCCTTTATACTTCGAAAAGATAATCAAGCCGACCATCCTTAGCTTCCTCGACGGTTACTCTGGCGGAGAGCAATCTGGCTCTGATACCACTTGTTGATGATCTTTGATCTAGCTAGAAGGAGGTTGAATAGACGATCACCCCAAACGTTCACTTTCCAATGTATTCGTTAGTGCACAGTAGAAATATAAAAGTAATATGAATACAAAAGCTAAAGTCAAGTAAGAAACCAACAAACTCTCATACATTTGTTTAACGTGGTTCAGAGATAAAGTTCCTACTCCACGACTATCCATAAGGTGGATAATCCCTATCCGTCAGTGGATTAGTCCCCGGCAAACTCTGACTAGCACAATCCTCCTTGTCGGTGGAGAAACTTCGCTACAAACTCGATCAAGACCTTGGATTGCACTAAGAACTTGGAGACTCAATTAGATATTAACCATCTCTAATTTCGTCACTCAAGCTAGTCACCCTGAGCTCGGATTAGTCCCCGGCAAACTCTGACTAGCACAATCCTCCTTGTCGGTGGAGAAACTTCGCTACAAACTCGATCAAGACCTTGGATTGCACTAAGAACTTGGAGACTCAATTAGATATTAACCATCTCTAATTTCGTCACTCAAGCTAGTCACCCTGAGCTCCATAATATAAGTTTTGGGAAAATAACCAAGCTATTTTTTCCCGTTACCAGTCAACTGGTGATGATGATGGCTAATGGCTCTATACATAATCCACGATTCTGACAATGGCTATCTACCAGTCGACTGGTATCCTTACCAATCTACTAATCTTCTCAACCAAAGGCACAGAAACATTATGTGCCTTGGACTAGCTGGCCTTGATACTAGTTGATTGGTAAATCCTAACATTAGGGTTTTACCCCAAGTACAATCACTCATGCACTCGTCCTCGCCTTCTAGTCATCATCCCTCAGTCTTGCATCCCTTGGATGATTCCCCATCCTTCACGTCTTGCCTTCAAGATGCTTCCTTCGGCCTTGTCCTTGTTGTCGGGTCTCCTTTGTCAACATAACCATGACCTTACCTTCTAGCCATCTTCCCTCAGCCTTGCGTCCCTCGGATGTTTCCCCATCATTCATGTCTTGTCTTCAAGATGCTTCTTTCGACCTTGCGTCCCTTGGATGCTCTCTATCCTTCACGTCTTATCCTTGTTGTCGGATCTTCACCATGCCAAGTCACACTTGGACTTGCGTTACCAAGGCTATATACTTAGACTTACATCATGTTGTAATTATATCTTGCACAATCACAAGCGCATATCAAATATAATAATAAACCTAATTTAAACTTTTGTCTAAATATCAAAACATAGGGTCACACCAATTGCTCCAACACTTCAGACCGTTTGAACTTTTACTCAGCATCCGACACTTCAAGACTTTCCACTAGACGTCTGATCCTGACCCATCCAATCTTCTGCCTAGTGTCCACGACTTTCAGGATTTTTACCTACTCTTTCGACCAGTAGGGCTTTTTGGCCGATGTCCTCGACCTACTAAGACTTCTACCCAGTTCCTCGAACCAGGACTTCCTTACCTACCTGCAAGTAGGGTTTTCCACTTGTCTAGTTTTTACTAGGAATTTTATCTTACCTAAGTTCACTTAGGACTTTCCTGCACACTCATTCAACCTTATCAGTATAACAATAGGACTTAACTTTAAACCTTTTGACAATATCAAAATTCAAGTTCGATTATCTAGTGATTCTTACACTAATAAAAGTAACATCATATAAAGGGGTCTCCACCTACAGGTGCAGGCAAGGTTCACTATTCGTTGTCATTGTTCTTCATTTCCTCCACTACCCTCTATCTGACTTGAGCGTCGCAGTGCCTATACCGGGATCCCTCTCTGGCCCGTTACTAATGTTTTTTGCTTCTAGTTCTTCTCTTTGATACGCAGGCACAATCGCAATACTAGGTCCCTCCTGCTCGAAGTCTCCTCGCGGTCAACCTTGTCGTCACCTAGCAGTGTGCTACTTCCTTGATTTCAGACAAGATCAGAGTAGAACTTATAGGAATGTGGGAGTCCCTGACGCTCTTCTGGGTGTCAGTGGCTGAGAAGATGGTGTAGATGAGGATAAAGCTTTCAATGATCTCGGTACCCAAACTATTGCCCTTGGAGAAGCCAAAGACGATGATGTTGGGCCTGTCGCAGCCTTTGTCATCGTACACCCTCTTCTGGTACCCCCTTTACCATGCTGGTGCCGCAGAGGGCTCTAAGGCATTGCATGATCATGTAGTTTAGGGCCCGTGTGACGAAGAGTTAACTTGTGAGGAGCAGCCTGAAGATCAAGGCAGATGTAGAAACATGCAGGAATTTGAGAGTAAACGTTGCTGGAGATTCCAGTAGCGCAATAGACCAACGCAAAGATCATTTGCTCGAAGGCCTAGTCGATTCCTTAGACACCCACAGTGGGGCACCTAGCGCCGGACCTGGCCATCTGCATGACGGTGGGACATTGATGTAGAGGAAGAGAAAGGTGGCCACGAACTCTGCGATCCTCAGGGGCGGATCTAAAATTTTAGGTTTTGGGGGGGGTTGCATACTAAGTGACGAAAATAATTATTATATATTGTATTCAAAGGTCACGCGACCGAAGCTGTGAGAGATGAGGAGGAAGGTGTCGACGAGAAGGTGGATAGAACTGATGATGGAGTTGGGGAGGTACCGGCTACCAGAAGCGAAGAACTCGATGCACACGGTTCACACATGGATGGTAGGTAAAATCATAGTTTATAGGATCATGTTCCTATGCAGGATCGATTTAGAGTTAGAATCGAATCAGTCAAGATTAGATCGTAGCATAGTATGATTCTATTAAAAATATTTAAAATTTAATTTAGTATTTGATGGGAGGATCAAATTGATTAATAAAAATTAAATTAATTTGATATTTAATTAAAATTCTTTTTAAAATAAATTAAATAATAATAATAATATTAATGATAATAATAAATTGATAATATATGTAATAAATAAATATAATTTATTTATAATTTTTAAAATTTAAATAAATTTATATATATTGTAATGATTCGTTTAAGATAGAGAAGTATATATAAATTCTCTTATTTAATTAATCAATTTTAAATTCATTGATTGCTTGCTCTCTTCAATTAAAAATCTATTCCTATTCATTGTGTCGTAGCTCTCTCACCTGGTCATTCGCCGCCGTTGATCCTCGCCACCGTTCCTCCCTCACCTGAGTCCTTGTCGCCCGCTCACCGGCCCTCCCTCCCTCACTTGAGAAACTAATTAACGACGACGTCTTCCTAACTTCCCCTCTTCCCTGAGTCTCTTGTCGTCATTATTCTCTCACCTTCCCCTCTTCCCCAACTTCCTCAATATATAAAATTTAAAATAAATTTATATATATTGTAATGATTCATTTAGGGTAGAGAAGTATATATAAATTCTCTTATTTAATTAATCAATTTTAAATTCATTGATTGCTTCACTGTGTCGCAGCTCCCTTCAATTAAAAATATATTCCTATTCACTGTGTCGTAGCTCCCTCACCTGGTCGTTCGCCGTCGTTGATCCTCGCCACCGCTCCTCCCTCGCCTGAGTCCCTGTCGCTCGCTCATCGGCCCTCCCTCGCTTGCTCTCTCGCCTGAGAAACTAACGACGACACCTTCCTAGCTTCCTCTCTTCCCTGAATCTCTTACCGCCGTTATTCCCTCACCTTCCCCTCTTCCTCAACTTCCTCACTCTCACATGGGGACTGGGGGGTTGTCCCCCAGTCCCCATGTAAATCCACCACTGATGATCCTAGCCCTGTAGAGGGACCACCACAAGACTCCTCTGGCTCAAAGAGAGGAGCTGGTTGTGTCTCCTTGTAATCCTTATCCTACTATGCTGCTGTGCCAATTGCATGTCTCTTTGAGAACTTGTTAGCTCCCAGCTTCACATCCTCCTCCTCCATCTCCTCCTCCTTCTTCTCCTCTCTCAATAGTTTAGAGTGTTTGAGCACGAACATAACTAAGGTGGTAAGTAAATGAAAAGGTCGAATCTTAAGACTACGAAGTGTAAATTCATGCTCGGCATGAGGCATAAGGCATAGGCCTTAGGACCCTAATTTTATTGGGCCCATTATAATTACAAATCTTTGTTTATTATTTTAAACTATTAACGTTGCAATTGTATCACGCGGACATACAATGCTGCTTCGATTCTTGGCCCCATTTACGCCTTCCATTGGCCCATTATGTTACAAATATTTTTTTATTATTTTTATAAAATATTTAATTGCCAAGTTGTTAACGTTGTATGCGGACATGCAATGCTGCTTCTATTTTAGCCCTATTTACAATTTCCATCTATGTCTTCAATAGCTACAATTTAATTATACATTTGTCTTTTTCCACCCTATTTTATAATTAGACCTCACTAATTTATATGACTCATTACCTAACCTAATGCACGTCAGATTCCTGTGTTCTGCTGCGTCTTCGGTGCTTAATTGTGTATTTAGAGAATTCCTTATCTTTGGAGGGTAAAGGTACTAAGAATATATATCTACACATTGAAACTACACGAAATAAATTAGATTTTATTATTCATTTAATTTTAAACAATTTTATTTTCATAATAGTAGAGATTTGTATTTTCTTTTTAATTTTTATTTAAATATAAATATCTCTTCTAACAAATATAATTCGATATATAAAACGTACTAAAAATAAAAAAAATTTCTTGGAAAGATGTACTTATTAGATTTATTACTAATATTCAAAACTAAAATTCAGAAAATAATACAATTAAAATTTAAATAAAAATTTATTTAAATTTTCACCCGAAGAGAATGCTTTAGGAAAAAATGTCAAAAACTTTTTAATAATTACAAATCTAATTCAACAAATATTAATATTAACTAAGAAAATAATAGTAATTCAAAAAAATGACTTAATATTTCATGAAGATTAATAATTTTACATCTTAAATAGTTTGAAAACTAAAAATTTTTATTAAAAAAATCTATTTTTAAATTAATATTTTATTTTTTTCAATTTTTTTTTTAAAATATGTCATTATTGATCGTCCTAAGTCCGAATGAAAAAACAACTTAGAGAGCAAATTTTAATTTTTTAAATGATATATTAAAGTCCTAATAATTTTTTTTTTCTAGCTACTACCTAGGGTTTATTTCGTCATGCGTTTATGGCCTGTGTACCTGCATGAACCTCCCTCCATATTCGTGGGACCGGTACTAGGATGACCGCTAAGGTAACGAATCTATTTTTTTTTTTGTTTTTTTGAGATAACCTGTGTAAATCCCTGTATTCCGTATCACTCATCACCATTCATTTGTCTTCTCAATTACTATGATTTACTTCTTATGCGTTGATCTTGAGGCAAGCTAACGGGACGCTGGAGCGAGCTTCGCCTTTTGCCCGCGTTTGAGGGAGCTCAGACCTGTACTTCTGTATCAGATTTTTCTTGCACCATGTTCTGTTACAGTATCAAAAACTTGATTTATTATTTTTTTTTTTTTGGTTAATTAACACTTGGGTTTCTCCTCTGTGTTAGAATTCTGAAGAAATCTATCATCAAAATGTGTTCTTTAATGCTTTTCACTGCGTCTGTTGATGCTGGAATGGAACGCGAGAAAGAAGATGATTATGATATGCCACGTGGGGCCCATGTCACGTGGGTAAAATGGAAATTTTCATATTATGTATTTAAACAGAGGGAAGGCGGGATAGAACACGTGGGGCCATCTCACCCACCACTATAACAGTTGGTGAAGCTTCTGCGTGCCGCAAAAATCAACGGTATATATCTCGGTTTTCAACATCAATGGGGGTTTAGGGTTTGGAGGAGCCCGCGATGGCCGGCGAGAGCGAGATGGAAACCCTAGGCTCCCGCAAGCGGAAACTGGTGGCGGTGGAGGGCGAGGAAGAGGAGGAAAGGGAGATCCAGAAGCTGGAGAGCAAGGTGAGCGATTTGGCACGTAGGATCCTCGATGCACGGAAGAACAACCTAGATCGTGTTCTCGAAGTCCTTTCCTCCGAACTGCTCGCCCTCCCGCTAGGAGCCCTAATTGTTCCGGATGCTGTTGAAACTGGTACCTTTTCGTACGGTGTTCTCGTGCCATTCAATTTTCGATACTTTGTTTTTGCTTCCCTGGTAGATTTTATGTCTGCACACTGAACCTCTTGACCTTCAAGTTGCAGCTGTTCCAATACAAAATTCTTATCTTTTTCATTCTATACTGATCCACATTGTAGTCGATGGCATATTTAGTGTGATTGCTGTCTGATTATGAAGTTAAAAACATTTCAGTTATCGATATTATCTCTCTGAGAAACAAAATTCATGTAGCTAGTTCCAAATACTTGGGGCAAACATGATTGGGTGGTGACTATGAGGAGAACAGTGCTGGCTGATAAATGATTCTAAAACAGTGTGATGCTCATCATCTCCACATTTGTTTTGTGTTTCATTAATCTCCTCCTGTGTATACGGATGAGAATTAGATGAATTTATCTACTCTTCCATCTCATGGTTTGTGACACTCTAGTGTAGTCACTTTTAAGGAGTTATAGACGCACCCCCAGGGCGTAGCCCAGAAGGTGAGTGTATGACATCTCTGGCGTAATGACTAGAGGTCAATTCTCAAGAACTGACAGTCTGGGATTTATCCCACCGTGTGCCTAACGTCTATATACCTACATTTACTTTCCTCCATATCTGTGGAGTCGGCACTAGGAGGGTCGTTAAGGTAACGGATTTATCTTTTTTTATTAAGGAGTTATAGGCTAACAATGAAGCTTTATTAGCTTAGATGACTAAACTATTGTCAATGTGAGATTAAATATTTTAAGTTATATAGTTGTGTTGGACAAGCTAATAAGGCATTGTTTCATCTTTATTGGAACATACTTAATCTAAGCATGGTGAGATGGTGAAAAGAGTTACCTACATGATGGTGTCATTGAGCACTATCGGGCCTCACTTACAGATGATTCTTGGCTGTCTACCAAATACTTGGGGCAAACATGATTTGGTGGTGACTATGAGGAGAACAATGCTGGTTGATAAATGATGCTAAACTAGTGTGATGCTTGTCATCTCCGCATTTGTTTTGTGTTTCATTAATTTCTTTCTGTGATGAGAGTTAGATGAACTTATCTATTCTGCCATCTCATGGTTTGTGACACCCTAGTGTAGTCGCTATTTAAGGAGTTATAGGTTGCTCTCAGGGCGTAGCACAGACGGTGGGCGCATGGCATCTCTGGCGTAATGGTCAGGGGTCAATTCTCAAGAACTGACGACTTGGGATTTACCCCACCATGCGCCTGACGCCTGTGTACCTGCATTACCTCCCTCCATATCCGTGGGGTCGACACTAGGGGAGCCGTTAATATAACGGATCTATATTTTTTTATTATTATTAAGGCGTTATAGGCAGTCCTCATGGGTGTGTTGTAGTGGTAATGCACTTAGGGGAACAAATAAGAGGACTAAAATTCGAATCCCAGTAGGGGATAAATATTTTGGAGGTCAACCTCTAAATATGCACCAGTTGTGTTCCGGATTTACTCAGTAGGCAAACCAGGGGGAAGGTTGTCTACCTCCAAGATTAGTTTGGAGAAGTTTCGGGGAAGGTTGTCTACCTCCAAGATTAATTTGGAGAAGCTTGGGCACTGGATTAAAAAAAAAACATATTAAAGAGTTATAGGCTAACAATGAAGCTTTATTAGCTTAGATGACTAAACTACTATTAATGTGAGTTTAAATATTTTGGTTATAGTTGTGTTTGACAAGTTAATAAGGCATTATTTCATTTTTAATTGGAACATACTTAATCTAGGTATGGTGAGATGGTGAAAAGAGTTACCTACATGATGGTGAAAGCACTATCGGACCTCACTTACGGATGATTCTTGGCTGTGTTGGATTTTAGTCTTTGACAGGATGTCAAACCTCAGTTCAGTTCCACATTACCAATTATGGGCTAAAGAAGTTTATACTCTTAAATGAGAAAGAAGCTACTATCAAATTGACCTCAACCATTTTGACTTCACGGTGAACTTGACAAGTTAATGAGTTAGTTTGCGTGTCTAAATAAGTCATACGGTTTGTTGTGATTAGCTCTTGAGTCGAATAGCACGATACAAAACAGTCTCACTCAAGGAGACAATTTATAGCTCAAAACAGTCTCATTTTAGTTTGTTTCCTACTTGGCTCAGACTACTAATGATAAACAACACCTTTCTTCCATTTGTAGGAACACAAGCACCATCATCTGAGCCAGATGAAGGAGGCTCACTTGCTGATCAGACAATACTTGATAGATTGTTTCTTTTGCGAGAAAAGACCAAAAGCATAATTTCTGCAACCCCAGTTATTCTGAAAAGAGCAAACGACTGGGTTTCCAGAATTGAAAAATTGGAAAACTGTGATGCAAAAGTACCTTCAGTTTTTAATAAGAGATGATGAAACAATGACTGCCTAAGTATCTTATTTATCACTTACGATGTGTTCTTGTTCTGGTGGTGAGACGGCATAGAATCACATTCTAGTACTCGTTGGATATCTTTGTTATTCAGTTTGAATGATCACCAACATGAGATGAGAGGAGCATTATCGGTGTCGACCTTTTCGTTGAGCAGGGAGTTCTTTCGGGAACAAGGTACGATTCTAGTCTGTTTACTAATGTTCATCAAACCTGGTTGAACAAGAAATGATTACGATTATTTCAGGCGTTTCCCAAGCTATGTTAAGGGAGATAAATCATAAGGTTAATTTATGAACGACCCTTAAATACTAAGGGGTTATATGCTCATTGGGAATTGATCTTCATTCCATTATATCTAATTGATCTCTATTTTATTATAATAAATTTATCATCTTCTAATTAATTAATTGGACACCTCGTGAGACAGTGAAGAAGAAACAAGGAGCTTGAAAAGATATGTTCATTTATGTCGAACAATATGTTCATTAATTTATTTATTTTCTCATCTTTCCTGTGAAAAAAAACCGAGGGAGGGAGCATGAGTGTCAATTGTCAGCTAGAAAATAAGTTATCTTTTTGATTATTTTTAAAGAAAAAATTAGGTAAAAACAAAGAAAACAAAAATGTTAAAAGAAGGATGCAGAATGAACCTAATATCATATTTTAAATTTTAAATAGTCATAATTTTTTATTCGAAATTAGGTTCTATTAGCGGTCATTCGAAATAACGATCAATTTTTAGATCCAAATTCTACCGTTTAAGTTCTCATCTGATCTTTCAAATATTTTATTATTACTTTTAGTAATTTCAGTTGTTATGTTATTTAGGGTTCTTTGATATTCTTGATAATTATAGGTCACATAACAATATCCATTTTATTAATTTTAATTATATCGAGAAATTTTTTTCTGAAAAGATTTATTTCTTTTTTTATTAAATTACATTAAATTGAGAATCATATATATTAAGATTTCTTTTGTTTTTTTTGTCAGAGTCTAGAGTCTATATGTACTTATGCTAGTATTCCCAATTATTAATAAAATTCTCTTTTCTAAGTAAACATTGGATTTTCTCCTTAGTTTTTTTAGATTCTTTGTTTTGTTTTCTTAGTAAACTATAAAAGTAATTTTCTCTTAAATTACTATTATGTAAAATAATTTTAATCAAAATTACTACGGATTTTTACTGAACCGTGTATATAAGTTTACAAAATACTTATTTCACGTACATAACTTCTAAAATGACTAATAACATATGAGATACCAATTTTACCCTCCGCCTCTCCCTCATGGGTACACCCAATTATTAATAAAATTCTCTTTTCTAAGTAAACATTGGATTTTCTCCTTAGTTTTTTTAGATTCTTTGTTTTGTTTTCTTAGTAAACTATAAAAGTAATTTTCTCTTAAATTACTATTATGTAAAATAATTTTAGTCAAAATTACTACGGATTTTTACTGAACCGTGTATATAAGTTTACAAAATACTCATTTCACGTACATAACTTCTAAAATGACTAATAACATATGAGATACCAATTTTACCCTCCGCCTCTCTCTCATGGTTGTTTATCTTTTCCAGCATCGTTATCACGTGCATCTGAACCACGCGTGATTTGTCTTCCCGAAATGCGTCCGAACCAACACTGACAGACAATGATGATGCATCTTCTTCGTCAAACCTAAACCTAAACACCATAGTGTAGCACGGTTCATCTTCTTCGTCAAATTCACAGTGCAGCAACTCAACGTGTTTTCAACGTTGCAGCACTATGCTACGGTCGATTTCTCTTCCTGACATGCGTCCAAACCAACACTGATGGTCCACAACGGCTCATCTTCTTCGTTAAACCTAAACATAAACACCACGGTACAGCATGGTGCAGCACAATTCGGCAACTCAATGTGTTTCCTTCGTTGCAGCACGGTGCAGGAACTCAACGAAGACAAATGACCCTCCCCTCCGGACCATCGAAGTTCTAACCGATGAAACGCAACCTTCCTCCTCGCCATCTCTGCAACAATCGAGCGAGGTATATTATTAATTTGGGTCAGCGCTCAAAACTTCTTGTAGTATGAACCATCCTTATAAATGAAGTTTGCGCTTTGATTTGGTGTAAATCAATGTTTCAGCGGTTCCAAAACTTTCTACACTATTCCAACAATTGCAAGCATTCAAGAGAAAACTCCAAAGCACTAGCAACATTTAAAATCCTACCAAAAATGAAATTTTTCACTGTGATCACTCTAGAGATGTATATTGTCTTCTACTGTATTTTAGTTATCTTTTCCCCTCTTATATATTAGTATTATGAATTTGTAGAATGAATAACATTTTCAATTTTTAGATGTCTTTATTTAACTCTTTAAATCAAACCCTAATTTTAGATTTATCTTACAGATAATCATTTTTTTAAATGATAAATCCTAAAAGATTTATAGTACAATTTTAAAGATCTACACTTTTAATGATATATTGACTTCCTTCACTTGATTAATATACATTTTTTAAAATATTCACAGTTTTAATAGAATTTTTATTTGTAATATGGTTAATTTATAATCAGGGTGGAGAACAATATAGGCAAAGCTGGGCACAAGCCCAGTAGAAATTTTTAAATTTAAGCTAGGTATATATATGTTTAAAGCCTAGTTCATTTAGAGGTAATTATTAAATCAAGCCCAATTCAATTTAGAGGCCTAGGTTATTAATGTCTAGATTAGATTGTTGAATTATTATTTGACAAAGCATTAAAACAATCGACTAAAATCATTCACAGAAGAAGCAGCGGACTGACAGGACCAGACGAACAACTTTGGAAAAGTTTGAAGAAACAAAAATTCTTCTAGGTTTGTGTTTCAAATTTATTTATATATGATAGTATAATCAATTATATAGATTACTTTTTTTTTAAATATTGTGTGAATATATTAAGTTTTTTATTTTTTAGGGTTGAAATTGAACATTGGGGATTTTAAGATTTCTAATATTTTGGGTTGAAAATGTAAATATTGAACTTGATATCTAGTTTATATTTGTTCAAAGAAGATAAATTTGTAAAAAAATTTAGGGTTGAAATTTTTTATCTTCATATTTGAAAATGTAGACAAATTTATTTCATTTGTTAGCTTCCCACGTATTTGAAGCGTATTTCTAAAAAATTATTTTAAAAAATGATTTTACTTGTTATTTTATATTTATAATTGTGCTGAATTTTTCTTAATTGAACTTATATGTTAAAAAAGTAAAGAATTTGTAATTTGAATTGAATTAGGTTAAATAAATTAAACTTATAAAATTTATTTTGATCACACGTGAAATATGACAATGAAGAATCAAAAAATCTTTGATTTCTTCAAAAGGAAGAATGATGAATCAATAAGTGATTTAAATGAGCCAAATAATATATCTCCTTGTATTTCAGAATCAACGTCAACTAAAAGATCAAGACTTGGAAATGAAATTCTTGATGAACCACTTCCAAGTAACAATTTGTAATATGTTTCTGATCCTGGAATTCGCATCCCAATTTTACAACATCACATTCAACTATAAGATGAGATAAGAAGAGTATATATTAATAAAGGGTCAATTAAACCTATATATGATTATCCTTTTACTGAATGTGAAGGTCAAAAAAGCGTAGATTCCAATCGTCTTGGTTTCAAAAATATCCATGGCTTAAATTTTCTATTGAGAAGCAAAGTGCATTTTGTTTCCCTTGTTATGTCTTTGACATTAATTTAGCACAATTTGACACATTCACTGTTATGAGATTTAAAAATTGGAAAAGAGTGAATTGTAAAAATTCTCGATTCAAGAGACGTGAAGGAGATGGGAATTCAAGGCATAGCTTTGCCATGCGAAAATGGAGAGATTTGAAAAATCTTGATCAACATATTGATAGAAGATTAGAAAAATCATCTTCTAAGCAAATTGAGCGAAACCGGTTACTCTTAAAAAAAATGTAGATCCGTTACATTAACGACCCCCCTAATACCGGCTCCACAGATATAAAGGTAGTTACATAGAAAGTGTGAAGAAAGTGTGAAATCAGTTGCTCTTAAAGGTGTTCATAGAAAGTGTGAAGTTTCTTGCAATACAAGATTGTGCTTTTAGGGGTCATGATGAATCTGTTGCCTCCAAAAACCATGGAAATTATATGAAATTGGTAACTTTGTTGGGAAGAATGAATTCAAAAATTGGTAATATTTTAGAAAAAACATCTAAAAATGCAAAGTACACATCACCGGGAATTCAAAGAGAGATTTTAAAAATTATTGCTGATATTGTAAGGGATAAAATTCATGAAGAAATTGGAAAAGCCAAGTTTTTTATCCTCGTTGATGAAGCAATTGATGAGTCAAATAAAGAACAAATTACTATCATTTTAAGATATGTTGATCGAGATGGGTTCATTAAAGAACGATTTTTTGAAGTTCACGTTGAAAATACAAGTGCATTAACTTTGTTAAAAGAGATATGCAATGTATTCAATCAATACAATCTGTTAACTGAAAATCTAAGGGGGCAAAGCTATAATAGCGCAAGTAATATGTGTGTGTAAAATACCGGAAAATAGGCGAATATTAATAAAGGAATTTTTCGGAATTTTTGGATATTTTTCGGGAATTTTTCGGAG